>NC_133617.1:104823605-105123605 GCF_048593235.1 Sminthopsis crassicaudata
TCAGGCTTAAACAACACTGTCACATACCCAGTTTTGTAACGTAACTAGGCCAGTATGCTACTTCTGTTGATGAAGAAATTGTAGATCGATTCCCCAGAGACTAAATGATCTACCTACTATCATCTAGTTAGAAAGTGGCAAATTTGGGACACAAAGTGAAGTCCTCAGAGTTTAAATCTAGCAGATAAAAAGTTTGATGATTTTCTCTCTCTTTCTTTCTCTCTCTTTCTCCCTCTCTCTCTCTCTGTCTCTGTCTCTCCCTCTCTCTCTCCTCTCTCTCTCCATCCATCTATCTAGTCTATTTGTCCATCCATCTATCCATCCATCTGCCTGTCTGTCTAGGAATATTTACATATATGTGCACATAATGATATATGTGTATATATACACACATAAACATGCATGTGTGAATATGTATGAATGTGTATATACAAAGACTCTGGTTTTGATAGAGAGTGAAATAAACTAGTTATATATGGGTATATATGTGCAGATATAAATATATATGTGTACATACATATATGTATATAGTTATCCCTTCCATATAGTGACTTACCTTATTGTGTTTTGTTTTTTTTTTTTTTTGTCTTCTGTGTATTTATTATTTTACAGCAAAATGCCCAACACAGATTTTTTTTCCTCATTGTATTTCTAATATATCAAGGGTCTGCATAAGAATTTTTTTTTTTTTTTTTTTTTTTTTTTTTTTTTTTGCAAGGCAATTAGAGTTGAATGACTTGCCCAGGGTCTCACATTTAGTGAATGCTAAGTGTTTGATGTTGAATTTGAATTCAGATCCTTCTGGCTTCAGGACTGGTGCTCTATCCACCACGCCATCTAGTGGTCCCTAGCATAAGCAATCAAAAGGAAAAAATTTTTGCAAGTTTTGAGAAAGCAGATGACACAGATTCTATGACCAAATACTTAACCCAAATTTTACAATAAAATACAAGGAAAAACCCCATAAAAGAAAAAAATTCTGACTTCTTCCCTAAAGAGAGGGCCAAATATTTTTATGCAGATTTCTCAGATTATGGGGGTTCCATGTCCTTAACCTCATGATGTGGAAGAGATAATTATATATATATGTAGGAAGAAGAGACATTAAATTCAAACTCTAGTTAGACATATTTTATCTTGATAAACAAATCATATAATTTCTCCATGTCTCTTTTTCTTCTCCAAATGGCAGTGGTAGAGAGTGAGAAGATGTTCAAGTTTCCTTCTAGTTCTTAATCATCCTATAATCCTCTAACTGACTGTCATTAATAGCCAGCATGCAGGGTTGTTTTTCCACTAATAAAGATGTATTTGCAGGAACCATCTTTAACCTCTTTTCCCACCCTCATTTTATGTATATGTCCTCTTTTTAACTTATTTTTTCCCCTCTTTGGGACAGAGAATCGAGTCACAGTCTTGGGATTCAACTTTCAGCTGCATCTTTACAACCTGTGTAACCTTGGACAAGACAATTAATCTCTTTGAGCCTAAATTTCTTTATTGGTAAAATTAAGGATTTGACTAGGAACTCTGAAGTTTCTTCTAGCTCTATATCTATGGCTCAATAATCATATACCTCTTTCTTTTCCTAGTATTTGCTTAATAATCATAATAGTCATTTACATTGATTTCAATATATTATTCTCTTTGATCCTCAAGATAAACCCTAGTTATAGACATTAGTATTATCTGATTATTTTTGGTTTCCAAGGAATTTATCATTTTAGCATTCCTTATTTTATCGTTGGGGACCCCAGACTCAAAATATTTAAATGACTTGACCGTGGTCACATTGCTAATAAAATTCAGATGTGATAGAGCCATCTGTATCAGAGAGAGAATTTATGGACACTGAGTGTGAATCAAAGCATAGTATTTTTGATGAAGTTTTTTTGGTTGTTGTTTGTTTACTAGGTGTTTTCTTCTTTCATGGATTTTTTTCCCCTTTTGATCTGATTTTTCTTGTGCAATATAATGAATATAAAAATATGTTTAGAAGAATTGCACATTTAACTTATATTGGATTGCTTGTTTTAGGGAAGGAGTAAAAGGTGGAACACAAGGTTTTGCAGGGTTGAATGCTGAAAACTATTTTTGCATATATTTGAAAAAATAAAATGCCATAAAAAATAAAAAATAAAAAAATAAAACAAAATTCCTGCCTTTGTCTTGATCACTTTATTCATTACGTGATACATTACAAAGAACTGCCTCTATAGATTAATGGTTCTTCAATATATTTTTATTGATGATATATCAGATAGATAACCAGGGCTGGGGGTAGGGTCTCTAGCCTTGATGGAGAGGGAAGCAAACCAGCCCAATGGGGAATCAAAGCCATAACTTTGGACTCATTAGCAGAGTGTTCTCTCCAACTGGGCTAAATAGCCTGTGAACTCCTTGCCTAGAGGAACTAGAATGCAACCCAACAGTCTGGATGGAGCATCCCTCAAACCTGAGTGTCCTGGGGTCCAGATGGGAAAGTGGTGTGAGCCTTCAGATTGCTAATGGAGCGTGACAGGAGCACCTGCAACAGAGTGCAGCCACATACTCTCTCTCTCTCTCTCTCCTCTCTCTCTCTCTCTCATCTCTCTCTCTCTCTCTCTCTCTCTCTCTCTCTCTCTCTCTCTCTCTCTTTCTCTCTCTCTCTCTCCCTCCCAGAAACAGCCTTTCTCCTTGCATCCTCCTACTTCTGTGACAATCCTGGGCCCAGGCCCAGGCCCCCTCCCTTAGTCTGGAGGAAGAACAGGGCATTCTACTTCCTGTGGCATCAACTGATGGCAGGTTTGATCACAAAAGGTAGGTTGTTCTTAGAGACAACTTAAGACAAAGAGGCTCCTTTCAGAGTGCCCAGAAGGGAAATCCTGATCCCTGGGGTTCACATGAAAGCTGCCTTTGCTTGCCTTCTTGCCAAACCACTTGGGGTGCTCAGTGTTCCCCCACAGAGAACAATGTTTGGTCTCTTCATTTAAATCGGGTAAGATCAACTTATTTTCAACTTGTTTGTGGTTCAGGTCAGAGGGGTGGAATTTATTTCTCACAATGTGATTTATGGGAGTGCCCTGTCTTTCTTGAAAGTCACACGGGACTCATGCTGTACATGGGATCAGGGACTTGAGGAGAAAACCAAATTCCCCATCCAACCAAAGGATGAGTTGAGGTTGAATACCCAGCACCTGGCTCTCAGCCAGTTTATTAGGAAGTTAATTGTCCTTCCCCTATGTGGTACTTACAATATAGTTGCCATCTAGAAGGGCCATGTGGAATACACAATCTGTGGTCACCACGGGACAAACATCTATCTCTTGGGGAGGTTGTGTGAGTTAATATCTAATGAGGCAGCATCTTATTAGGGGAAGATCACTGGACAGGGAATCAAAAGACCTTAGTTCAAGTCACAAGTCTTTGACTTAAGAACTATGTGACTTTGGGCAAATTACTCTTTCTGGGTCTCAGTTTCCTTACTTGTAAAAGGAAAGGATGGAGCTAGACTTGAGTGCCCAACCTCTCTCTTCACCTCAAAAATACTAACAAATAGGCCAGAAGAATTCTAGACCTCTCTTCTGAAAATTTATTTTGAGGACAGCAGTGTCTTTCATATTCATTCAGCAGGAATTTATTCTCCACTGCCAGTGAATGCAAGGCCATAACAGAGTATGTTTTTGATACTGTTGTTTAGTTATTTAAGTTGTATCATGAATTAATTTGGGGTTTTTAAGCCAAGATATTGGAATGTTTGTTGTTTCCTTCTCCAGTTTGTTTTACGGATGAAAAACTGAGGCAAGCAAAGTTAAGTGACTTGGTTGGGTTCATATATCTAGTAAGTGTCTGAGGCCATATTTGAAGATGAGTCTTCCTGACTCTAGGTCCTGCATTCAATGTATGTGCTACAACAGCTAGATGCCTCTGTCCTTGATAGTCATGAAATAAATAAGCATAAACACAGCGGAAACATGATATATCTAGAAGGGTGATATATCTAGAAGGAAGGAAGGGAAGAATGAAGGAAGGAAGAAAAAAGAAGAAAGGAAGGAGGGAAGGAAAAAAGGAAAGGAAAGAAGGAAGGAAAGAAAGAAGGAAGGAAAAAGGGAAGGGAGGGAGGAAGAAAGGAAGGAAATAAGGAAGCAAGGAAGAGAGGGAAAGAAGGGACAGGATTGAGGAAAGAGAGGCAGTGAGGAAAGAGATGGAAGGATGAAGAGAGGAAGGGAGGAAGAAAGGCAGGCAGGAAGTAAAGATGGAAAGAAGAAAAGAAAGAAAAACACTTATGTGCTTACTATGTGCCAAGCATAATTCTAAGTACTTAACACATATTATTCCATTTGGTCCTACAACTAACCTGGCACATAAAATGTTATTATTATCCTCATGATACAAATGAATAAACTGAAGCAGACAAAAGTTAAGTGACCAGATTTGAATTTAGAAATTCCCTATGTGATGCTATGTGATTCTAGGCAAATCATTTCACTTCTCTATGAATTAATTTTTATATCTGTTAGAGACAATCAAATTCATACTATTGCCTTCACATAGTTATTGTTAGAAAAGCCCTTTGTAAACTTTAATGAGATACAGAAATATAAATAATTGCTTTTTTTTTTTTTTTGGAGAGGTACAGACAAAGGAGAAATTGATCCGCTCATGATAATAGAAATTCAGGACAAAAAATCATCAGCTCAGTCTAAATACTTCAAGTACTGCTAAGACATCTTAGATGCTAATAATGGCATTAGAAGCATGGTGACATGGTGGAGAAAGAACCTGTTTTAGAGCAATCAAGATCTATATTCAAATTCCAGCTCTGACACAGGCTGTTTGCAGAAGTCTGGGCAAACAGCAGTGATCCCTTCAGGGAGTTAGGACTGCGGTCTGGGACAATCCATATAAAATTTTTTGGCCCTCCCTTTGTATCAAAGAAGTCTGAATTATTATATTATTAAAAGATAAAATATGTTTATAGTATATAATATCAAACCTATATTTTTACTCATTTCTGAGTTTTTAACCCTTTTTTCCTGTGTCATTTGCTGCCATTCACATGCTATCTGTGGCTTCTGCAAAATTCCCCTAAACTGCCAATTAGTTTCTTATGTTGACCTACAATATATTAAAACTGTGATGAGGAAAGTCACAATGTGGAAGGAATAATTGTCCTTAATTTCTCAATTCTCAGTAGCCCTCTAAGATTATAAGCTTCAAAGTCGTTGCTGATTTGAGTTCCCAATGCTAGTGAAATCAAAGGTTTTGTGCCTAGCCATAATTGCATATCTATTCTATCCTAATTAAGAGCTTCATTATTAAATTTATGATTCCAGATCTGTTGATAGAGAATGTACTGCATGGGGGCTATATTTTCATAATTATGATTACCCCCCAAATACCACAAATACTGAGCCTGGGAATAATAGAGTATTCCAGTATTATATGAGAGCTATCTCAGTTTATTAATATCACATTTTAAAGAACACCTATGTTTACAAAATGGTGGGTTGGGTAGTGGAAAGGAAGTAATTTGGACTGAATAGATTGAAATCTGAACAAAGATTTGGAGACAACAGTGTTTCTGGCAATAGCCCCAGCTGCATTATGAGCATCCTTGCCCTCTGAGCTTTCCAGAGAAGAAAGCTTTTGGTCTGAGCAGTTTATCTTAGCTCCATTGAAAATAAACAACTTTCCCTCTCCCTGGAAGGGTTTTTGCTGGGGAGAGGTGATGCATAATTCATGTCACTGCCTATCATCAGCCTTTGATATGTTCCTCAGCTTGAGAGGGATCTCTCCAGGCTCAGGCAGAATTGCTATGTTCTACCAAAGGATTTTGAATTGCAATACAACAGCACCTTTCTCTTTATGAAATCCCAGAGTTAGAAGTAACCTCAGAGGCAATCTAGTAACCTGGGTAAGAATACTTTCCACTATAGCCCGGATTAATGGTCTTCTGGTTGCATTTGGAGATTGCAGTATCAGAACTTACTTTTTCCTTTCTAATACCATTTCCTTTTATTTTGTTGCTGACAAGTCCTGTTCTAAAAAAGTTGGCACAGCCTTCTATCTATCTAAATTTTAATCAATTTTTCAAGCACAGTCTACTTTACCTCTTTCATGAAACCTTTCCTGGGTACTCCAGCCTACATGAAGCTAGTTTCTATCTTAATTGCATTGATTCAGAACTGGAAAAAACCCTCAGATGCTATCTAGTTCTAGTCTTTCATTTTATATATATGAGATTTAGGGAGATAACCCAGGCATTAGTAGAGGAATGGTTTCATCCTAGGTCTCTGGTTCTAGTTGTTGTTGTTATTCATTCAATTGTATCTAATTCTTTGTAACTCCATGGATCACACTAAGCCAGTCCTTTCTATCCTCCACTATCTCTCAAAATCTGCCCAAACTCATGTTCATTATTTCTATAACATTATCCATTCATTTCATCCTCTGCAGTCTCATTTTACTTTTGCCTTCAGAATTTCCCAACTTGAATGTCTTTACCAATGAGTCTTGATACAAGAGTAGACACTATATTTTGCTGCCTTCCAATCATGCATCTCAGTTTTATGCTTAATGATACTGGTCCCATCGTTTGAGGCTATGAAATGTTTGTTTGTACAACTTGACAGTAAATTATACTTGAAGGCAGGAATCAAATATACTGCTTTTCTTGGCTTTTCAACAATTTCAAAACTGTATAGTTTTGTTACAACAGTCCCCATCTCTTCATCTTTTGTGCAAAAATAATCTGAGATTCTTTTATAAAATGTTTTGCTAAAATCAAGATAAACACCCTGATCTGTTAATGCTGATTGATTGATCTGAGCAATTGTCTTTTCTTTCTCATCAATTCTCATCACCTTATCTATCCTCTCTCAAGCTGTGATTCCATTCTCCCCTTTCCTTCAACATAAACAAAAATACTCCCCTCAAAATACATCTCTAATTTTTATCATCCTTACTTTCTCCTGCTGGTTCATATTATTCTGAGATTTATCCTTGAAACCATTTACAACAGGATTCTTCCATACTTTCACATTTATTTATTGTTATCTAGTTGTTTTTCCATTGCCTGTACAAAAGAATTTGAATCTTAAAAATAATAATCTGGAAGCTTTTCATGATTGGTCAGGGCCTTCCAAAAAGGTAGAATTATGCTAAGTATAATTTGTGCCTATTGTATCTTATAAGTAGTTAGATTATATGATCATATAATTTAGAATAAGAAGTGGCCCTAGAGATTTTGTGAGTCTTAGAGAGGTCATAACTCTGCTGAGGTTCACAGATAGTAAATAGCAGAGCTGGGATTTTAATCCAGATCTATTGGTTGGAAATCTCAAATGCTTTTCTTTCCAAAAAAAATCCTCACATTTTTGTATTATATCTTCTCAACATCCTATAACCCACCTAGTTTATGTAAAATTACTGGAATCTTGGACTAGAATATTCCAACTGTTTTGTATGTCCCTAAATAAGATAATAAAAATAATAATAGCAAACACTTAGAGAGTACTTTAAAGTTTGCAAAATGCTTGACATATGTTATCTTATTTAATCCTCACAACAATCCTCCGAGGTAGGTGCTGTTTTTATTTCCATTTTACAAATGAGAAAACTGAAGCTAGAAAAGTTAAATGACTTGCACAGGATCACACAGCTAACAAGTCTTCAAGGGAAGATTTAAATTCAGGCCTTCTTGATTCCAAGTCCAATACTTTTTCTACTATACTATCTTTTGTTGTTGTTCAGTCACATCTGGTTCTTTGTGATCCTATTAGGGTTTTTTTTTAAAGTGATTTGCCATCTCCTTCACTTAATTTTACAGATGAAGAAACTGAATCAAACAGTGTTAAATGTCACACTCAGATTTCAACTCCAGTCATCCTGATGCACGCTGTCCACTGCACCTCACAGCAGCCCTGAACATACTAGTATAATTCTAAGCCTCGAGTCAATGAATAATTAAATCATGCATTGTGGCATTTCCAAATATGGCTGAAACCTAACAAAAAGAGAACTATAATAAAGGTAATGATAAGTATTTACTAACTAATAACTCTTCATTTAAATTCATGATCCCTTGTGTATTTGCTGGATTGGTGTGAATTGTTTCCCCCAGTTTCTGTGGGCTATTGAAGTTGAGGGTAGCATCAAGAGGGAAATGATTAGAAAGAATGGATGCTATGAAGAGGAAAGGGCAGAAGGCATCTTTGCAGATGAGAAATCTTCATCTGCATAAATCATTGAATTGCAAGGCTTTGCACAGGGAAACCATATGGTTATTATTAAACATTTATATAATATCATCTGTATACTTAGTGCTTCATGAATCATTGAGTCATTGAGACTGCAAGGCCTCTGCTTGGCAGGCTGATGATCTATGCAAGGATCAAGAAGAATTAGGAGGAGGAAAAAGTGGAGCTGTCAATTGGGATGACTGAGTGAAGAAAACAAAAGAAAGAAATGGAGTCAGAAAGGCAGTGTGGAGGAGGGGAAGAATGTGACCTGAGAGTCACTCAGCAAGCTCTGTGCTCTGTTCTAGGTAGGGCAGGTAGCCCCAATATAAAAATAACATCCCACAGACTTGGAGTTTTGGCAAAGGCTCTCAAATCTATATCGGAATAAGGGAAAATGGCTATGACAAATGGACACCCAGTCTCTGCTTGAAGAATGCCAGAGGCAGGGAATTAATTTTCTGAGCAGCTTATTCATCCTTGAGACAGATCAGACCATTAGAAAAGTTTATTTTTATTGGGCCAAAATGTGATATCCCCTAACTTGTACTCTGTGGTTCTAGCTCTTACTTCTCAGGACATCAGAAAAAAAGGTATACCATGAGGTATTATCATCTACTATTATCATTTCCCTTGAAACAATTTCTGAAAAGAATAGTTTTTCTCTTGGCTAAAGCCACTCACTCTACATGAACCTCTAATGTCATCCACTTCTGTCTCCTTCAGGAGATTAATCCTTCTGCCATTCTCTCTTTCTCTGAAGGGACTTGAGAAGGCTTACGTGGGACCCAAATTAATGACTTTGTTGCTGATTATACATATCTATACATGCACACATAGATAAACACACAAATGCCTTTACTGAATTCAATTTTTTATTCTGACTCAATATTATTTATGTTTATGTTTAGATTGATAAGAGGAGTGATGTGATGTTCTATGATGCTGAAGAAAACATAACCAATCATCTTTTCCACGTTCAATCTCTGTGCTAAAGGACTTACTCTACTTCATATTCCAGCTTCTTCTTTCTTCCTTCATCTTGTCATTTTTTCCCCTTTTGTCTTGGGAAGAATTTTCCTTTTTTACTAGCTAGGATTCCAGCATTGCTGACCTATAGTAATTTGTGCAGTAAAATACTTCAAGTTGTTAGACATGACTTTTCTCCTTTCCTTGGTGGTATTTCAGGCTGGCTAACAGAGTCTGGAAAAAAAACTTACAACTATGAGTCCAGTATGGTAGAAACCAATATCAACAACTTCATATTAGTCCAATCACTCTATGAAGCTGACACTTCTACATAGCTAACTGTAAAGTGACAATTAACAATTATAATGATAAACCTTAGGCAATACAGAAAACTGAAAATTGCTCCAGTTGAAGATAGCTATTACAGTCCTACTTTCCCACCTCAACTTTTCTCTTCTGAAGGGTAAGCAACTCAGTTCCTTTTAGAGATCTGATTTTTCTACAGCAAGACATCATCCTAATTGCTGCCTTCTGGATTCAGGCTCACACAATGTGATGAATTCAGTCTAATAAACATTTATCAGATGCCTACTATGTACCAGACACTGGGAGATCCAAATTAATAAAAAAAAGACAGTTTGTCTTCAAGGAGTTTATAATCTAATGGGGAGTAGAGGAGGACAATATACAAAAAAGGAGGCAAGCAGGCAGAGGGGAGAGACTGGAGGAAGTAGAACCAGTCAAGACTTGAGTGGTTAGATAAGAGCTGATGAGTCTAACCTGTAAGGGCATATTGTTCTGTGGTGTTGAAGTCAGGCAAAGAAGCAGACACACAGTGTACTTTCTAAAATGTGACATTCAAGACATGATACTCCAGATGTGGTCTGACCAGGAACAAGTACAGCAAGAATGGGGAAGGGAAGAGTAATGACAAAATGAATAAAGCAGCAATAGAAGGAGAAGAATACTGAGACAAGAACAGAAAAATGTAGACCCTTGAAAGAAAAAGAAGGAAGCTGAATTTTGGTGTAGAAATTAAGAATGAACTGGGAGAGAGCTTCTTAGAAGTGAACTCTTATTTAAGATCGGTTGAAAAGTAAGTGTGTCTAAAGTCAGCAAAAATATATTCTTATGAAAGTTTCATTGATAGTGACTTTATTACTGGTAGAAGCTATTATTCTAGGTGACTTTGGCAAGAGCTAATCATAAAAGCCATTCATTGTGTGGTTATAATTGGAAAGGAAAGGAATTTTAGAACACAGAAAATTAATGTCATAGCTGGAAGGGACTATAGAATTTAGGATGTTAAAACAGAACATAGAATGTTGGAGCTGGAAGATTAACATACTGGTACTTGGTAAAGGGAAGTAACTTGGCTAAGCTTTTAAATGGCTGAGAAATGGATAGACTCATGGGCTAAATAGAGCTAGGGGATTTTGGTGAAAATCTGGATCCCAGATTTCTTGATTTTTAATTCACTGCTGTTTTTTGAATTTTTATTACTATGTTTCTCAGAAGTTACTTGGTCGTTTTTGCTTGGGTTTATGCTGGGATTTTGTTTCTGTTTTGATAAACAGAAGGTGTAGAGACAAGGGATTTGTCACTAAAATAAATAAAATGATTAACATGGAGGAGGGATGCTTCTTGTGTCTAGACCACAGAAAACATTTAATTAAAAATGGTTGATCTGGTTTTCCTTTCTTTTTAAAAAAAATCAGATCATTAACATGACTGATCTGATAGATTGCACAGGAATCTGTCATGATGATGGCCAAAAATACACCCAAAAAATAGAACACAACAATTTTACAGGAAAAATGATTAAGTAGCTGCTTCTGGGCAAGACCTGAGTCAGCTTCATTGTCTACCTTTTTCCTAGAAAAGTACTTGTTAGTATTGAAGATTGCAAACTCCCTTCTCCTAATATTAGGGTCTCTAATTTATAACACATATCTTAGACTGGGATTTCAATTGATATGAGATTTTTTATTTATAGAAAAATTTAAATACAGCATTTTTCAAAGTATAAACTTCAGATATAGCCTATCTGCCAAAGCCATAAATCATGGCTGTTTCATTTTCAAATCATTAGGAAGACTGAAAGCTCAAAGTATTTAATTTATCTAAAACATTTGGGGTAGTTTATCACTGTATATGATAGACTACTATTTTATTCCAATGCTGACTAGTGAAATCCTGAGCAAATCCCGCTGTGTTTTGGGGTGTATGAAGTCAATGCAAATGACACAGATCTCCTAGGAGCAAGTAACAAATGAGAATCGCTCTAAAGTATTTTCATCATGGAATGCTTGACTAGGCTTTGGACATCTTCCTCAAATGACAGTGTACAAACTGGAACCAATTGTGCACAGGATGGATTGAAAAATCTTTTTAAAAATTACCCTTTTACTCAGGCAGAAAAGATGAAGAGATCTGATTGCCAATAAAAATGTAGTGAATAGATATGATAAATGGAAAAAGGGGTATTTCTTATTAATAGGATAACATACTTTTCATTTTATTGTTGTTATCTAAAAGTGAATAGGCCCCAAATTCACAGCATAACCCTTTAGAACTATCCTGTATTATAAAGGAAAGGATATCAGATATCTTGATTTTTTTTAAGTTGCCTGAGAATTACAATTATGCCCAAGTTATGCATTGGGGTTGTGCTGATACTTATTTTCAAAAATTTAGGTGCTGTTCAGATTGCAGGGGGCTGGAAATTCTGCATTTATTATCAGCCCTGCCTTCCTCTAGTCTACAAAGGCCTGGAGTATTAAATAAAGATGTCTACAATAGCAAATAGAGACACTAAAAGGAGAAAAAGAAAGTCTATCCACTCCCATCCAATTTAATTTCTTCCCATCTCATCCAAACTAATTCCATCCAACTTATATTTATCAAGTGTCTTTTGTCTTTTGTCATTTTTGTTGTTGAATCATTCTTGGCAAAGATACTGGAGAGGTTTGCCATTTCCTTTTTCAGCTCATTTTACAGATGAGGAACTGAGGCAAACAGGATTAAATGATTTGCCCAGAGTCACACAGTTAGTAAATGTCTGAGGATAGCTTTGAACTCATGAAGTAGAGTCTTCCTGATTCCAAGCATGGCACTCTATCCACTGAGCCATCTAGCTGCCTTGCTATGTGCGGATGAAGAGCATTTGAAGCAGTTAGGTGGTACAGGTCTTTGAACATATGTCTTCCTGTCTTCAACTCTATCCACTGCATCACTAAACCCCAAAGTAAATCACAAAGAGTTAGACATGACTGGAAAGCAATTAAGCAACAACATGTACAAATGCAAAAGCACCCTGGCCTCAAGGAATTTTCATTTTATTGGAGAGATGAAATATATAAACATATTTTTTTCTAAATCGATCAATATATTAAGTGCTTTCTTTGTACAAAGTAGCATGTTAAATGCTAGACATTCAAATATAAAAAAATGAAACTATCAGGAACTTTATATTTTAACATGTAGATTATATATGGATGCCTCTTCTCCCCTTTTCTATATATTAAAATCCCTCCCCTTATACCTGTCTCCTCAAGTTATCATCCTATAACTTTCCTCCTTTTCAAAGATAAAATCCTAGGAAAACTCAAAACCAAAAAACACTCCAAATTTTCTACATTCATTGCCACTACCTCTTTTTCTCACCTAGGTTGGTATAGTGAATGGAAAGCTGGCCTTGGAGTTAGGAGTTAGGAAGAATCAAGATCACATAATAGATCAGACAATAAATGTGCAATCAGGGGGAAGTTGCTTAATTTACAAATGCTTCATTTCCTGATATGCAAAATGGCAATAATTATAATACCTCTCTCCTAATGTTGCTATTAATTTAATTAAATAGTTATTAAGCACCTACTATGTTCCAGGCATTGTGCTAAGTGCTGGGGCAAATTTAAAAGAGAAACACAGCTCCTGCCTTCAAATAGCTTACAGTCTAGTGAGGGAAGACAACACACAAAAGGAAAATAATGTGTGGGGACACACCAAGGTGTACTGAGCTTGGGGACATTCCATGTCTAGGGGATATAATATAGTTCAAACTAACTTCTGATTGCTTTGTCATTTGCAGGAAAAGAGTGTACGGATGTCAATGTGCAAGACTGACCCCCCCCTTTTCATCAAGTAGCATCTCCATAATGAACACACATATGTAATAGCTAAGAAAATCAATAAACAAATCATAGAAAAACAGAAATGAGAGAAGATATACATGAAAGAATATATACCAGACAATATAGAATAAAGAAGCTCTCCCAGTGGAAGTGAGATAACTCAGCTCAACAGAGAGAGTCCTACACATCTTACCCAGGAGGAATCTCCTCACAGATCTTAGAGCAGCTAGATAGGAATAATGATGTGATAGAGACAGCCAGCTGTCATGTCTGCCAAGAAAGTTATCATTTAGTACTCTGAAGTGAGGTGGGACTCTTCTATCTCCTCTCTCAAAGCAGGAAGTATCTCTGTTTGGAAGAGGACTGGCCCCAAGACCCTCAAAAGAGAGATTAGTCTTGAAAAGTCCCAAAGGGACTTTTCTCCTGAAGTCCTTTTTGAAGAATCTCCAAAGGGGACTGGTTCTTAAGAGTCCCAAAAGGGCATTGGCAAAGGTTGGCACTCTCCCACCTTACAACTTCTCTCTGACCCTCATGCTAGACAGGACATTCATCTCTACCAATAAGAAGAGAGTTTCATAGCAATAAACTTTGGGACAGGGGTCAAAATTTTTTTACAATTCTTTGCAAAGATCAGTTGGAACAGGTTCAAAATTGGTAAATGTACAGTATTATTAACATAAGCATTTTAATTATAAATAGCATAAGGCTTGAACTGATTTTCCTGGAATCATAGGCAGCCAACCTTCAGTTCTGCTGAAACTGAAATAAAACAAATGCATATCAAAAATATATGTTGTAAAATAGCTATTTGGATATGTATACATATATTGTATTTAATTTATACTTTAACATATGTAACATGTATTCGTCAACCTGCCATCTGGGGGAGGAGGGTGGAGAGAAGGATGGGAAAAATTGGAACAAAAGGTTTGGCAATTGTCAATGCTGTAAAATTACCCATACATATATCTTGTAAATAAAAATCTATAATAAAAAATATTCTGTAGACATGGCACCAGACAGCATCATCTTCAAGGCTACTACCATGATAACATGCCTAAATACATACAAGATACAAACATGAATATTTCAAAACTATGTATGTGTCTATAACTCTTATTCAAGGGGTTATCTTTTTATCTATCTATCATCTATCTAATTATATTATGTTCCTTAAGAGCAGTCACTGAGTCAAAAAGCATTTATTAAATACTATTTCCCTGCATTATGCTAAGTATTAAGGATTCAAAGAAAGGGAAAAAAAATACTTCCCCACCAAAAAAAAAATCTTTTTGACAAAAATCTTACATTTGAATGGGGAAGACAAATGTAAATAATTAGGAAAGTATAAGATAATTACAGATTATGTAAAGGTAAATTGAAAGGAGAAAATATTAGTAGTTGGAAGGAGTTGGCTGGTTAAATTGGAAAAGGCCTCCTACAAAAGGTGGTATTTAAGCTGAATCTTAAAGGAAGCCTGGGAAGGCAGAAGGGTAGAGAGAGATGAGGAGGGAGAGAATTTCAGGCCTAAAAAAACCTTAGTGAGGAGGTGGAGTTGTAGGACGAAGAATAAGAAGACCTGTATAGCTGGATCATAGAATTCTTGGAGGGGTGTAAAGTATAACAAGACTGAAATGTTGGGAGGAGATAGGTTATGATAATTGCTGAACAGGTTTTTTCCTTTATGTCTAGCACACAAAAAATTTTTAATAAATGCTTATTGACTGATTGACATTACAAATGTGAATATATGAAACAATTAAAAAGCTAATTGGGGGAAGGGAGGCACTACCACCTGGAAAGGTCTCATATAGGAAAGAACTGATACTTGTATGTGAAGTAAATAGGGGATTCTAAGAGATGGAGAGGAGGAGAAAGTGTATTCCAAGTAGAGCAGACATTCTATATAAAGACAGCAAGAAAGCCAGTTTGACTGGATCATAGACAATATTTTTAAAAATCCTATATAATAATAGATACATGATAATTTGGAATGAGGAAAACAGCAATCACCAACTAATAGGATCAGGAAAGACTTCCTGTAGGAGATATAAATGTAACCTCTCACTTAAATTGATTAATCTCCAGGGGTTCACTTGGTGGATTTACTCATCCACTTAAAACCAGATGCAATTAAATTAGAAAGTGCTTTCTTGGCTGGGGAAGCCCAGTAGGAAAAAAAATGCAGCTCCTCAGGCCCCATTCTCAGGGAATCCTGACCCAGGGAAGTTGAAGAGTGGAAATATCTGAGCAAATGGACAGGCTCCTTAGAGAGAATGATTCAGTGGAATTGAGGCTTGCTAATAAACCTTCTAATTTTTTCTTAAGGATTTAAAAATACTGATAGCCTTTTCGTGTAATGCTTAGAAAAATTCCACCATTTTAATTAATTAATGCATATTAATTTATATACAATAGTTTGAGAACCCAGTTTAAACCCTGTGCTCTTTTCTCCTCTATATCCACCCTTATTTTTAGTTCCTGGGAACCCTGAAAAATTTAAATTTAGGAATGCAGTTCTCTCTCTCTCTCTCTCTCTCTCTCTCTCTCTCTCTCTCTCTCTCTCTCTCTCTCTCTCTCTCTCTCTCTTTCTGTCTCCTCTCTCTCTCTCTGGGAAAAGGTTCATCTTTGTTTTCAAAAAGGAACTTTTCAAACAGAATTAGTTTCCTGATCTTCAGTTTTCTCACCTGTAAAATGGGGTTTGGACTACCTGCTTCCAAAGTCCCTTCCACTTGTAAATGTAGTATCCTATTATCTTCTGTATTCCCTCTAGGAGACAAGCATAGTGCTAGGCACATGGTAAGCACTAAGAAAAGTCTTGTTTGTTGATTGACTGATTCATTAATTAGCTTTTAGTGATGAAAGCTTTTTCTCAGTTTCTACCTTGTCTTGTCAACACCTTTCCCTCACTCATTCTAGGTATCCCTCAGGCTTCTATCCTGAGCCCTCTTTTCTTCTCTATTTCATGTGATGATCTCATCAGCTCCCATAGATTTAATTACTATCTTTATGCTGATGATTCTCAAATTTGCCTCTCCTATCCCAATCTCTTTACTGAGCTCCACACTTATATCTCTAAATTGCTTTTTTAGACATTCCAAATTGGATACCCAATTGACATCTTAAAGTTAATCTGTCCAAAACAGAACTCATTATTTCTCCCCCTCAACCTTTCCCGATCTCACTTTCCCTACTATTGTGGAAGGAAATGCCATTCCTCCAGTCCCTTAGGATTGCAATTTAGGAGTCATCCTGAACTCCTCACTCTGTCTCACTTCCTCCCCAAATCCACTCTGTTGCTATAGCCTCTTGATTTCACTTTGACAGCATCTTTTGAATAGAATTTCTTTCTTCTGATACCTCCACCTCTGTAGAGGAGGTCCTCATTTCATGGTTGAATTACTGCAATAGTTACTGGTGCATCTGTCTACTTCTAGTATCTCCTCACTGCAATCTATCCTTTTAGTCACTAAAGTGACTTTTCTAGAAAAGTGCAAGTCAGATCATGTCACCTCACTACTCAATAACTTCTAGTGGCTCCCTATTGTCTCCAAGATCAAATACCAAAACATACTCTGCTTTACACTTAAAGCCCTTCATTACCCAGCTCCTTCTAACTTTCTAGTCCTTTTGCACCTTACTCTCCAATCAAATGACACTGGCCGTTTGCTGTTCCACCCAGAAGAAATTCTATCTCTACACTCTGGATTTTCTCTTCCCATCCCTGACACCTGGAAATCTCTTCCTCCTCCCTTAATTCCTTTAAGTTCCAACTAAAATCCTATCTAAGCTTTCCTCAACCCCTCTTCATTCTAGTGCTTCATTTTAATTATTATCACCTATTTGTTCTGTACATAGCTTGCTTTGTATATCCTTGTTTGTATGTAATCTTCCCTCACTATAAACTCGAGCAGGGCAGGGGCTGACTTGATGTTTTTATTTTTATTTATTTTTTTATTTCTAACACTTAGCACAGTGCCTGACACATAGCAAAAGCTTAATATTGATTAATTGAAATGAGAGGAGAAAAAAAAATGAAACCAGTAAGACAGTTTGGAAATGTTTGCTTTGTGTAGAGCATGTATACTTCATTTAAGATCTACACAAGTGATTTTCTGGGACAGATTTTTAGAATAGAGTCAGTGAATTTTTTTGATGACTGTATTTTAATAGATTTAATTTTCTTTGTAATCCTACATTTTATGTACTTTACATTTATCTTGTACTTTGCATTTGAAAACATTATTTCACTTAATTCTCACAATATTCCTCAAACTCAGTAGTGCCTTAATTAGAAATTTTCATCTGGGAAAAATTGTTGAACTAGGTAGGGGAGGGAGGTTAAGAGTGTGGTTTTGATTGAAGAAATAGTGTTTTGTTGAAGTTGTGGTAAGAGAACAATGGGAGAGAGATAGTAAAGGATGGGATAATGAAAATGGTGCTTGTACTATGTCTTCTTTGGCTATGTCACCCTTGCTATGTGGCTATGCTGTGCCTTTTAAGGTCAGATGAAGAGCTTCAATGTGAAGCCTGAGGAGAGAAAGTGCCATGATTAGGAAACAGCCCTCTTTCATGGCAGTGTTTACAATGTGCTACTTATGGCTCTAAAATTCAGAGAATTTTAGTGATATGTGTAAATTCATCTATATTATGAATATTAAAATTGAAATTTGAATAGTCATAGAATCACAGAGCTGGAAGGGATCTTAAAGATATTATCTAGCCCTTTTTCATACATGAGGTATCTAAGGTGATCATGATCATAGATATGGAAAGGACATTAAAGAATATTTTTTGGTAGATTAAAAAACTGAGACTCAGAAAAAGTTACGTGACTTGCTCAAGAACTGAATTCCTCTGACTCTTCCAATTTCAAACATATAGAGAATGGGAAGGGTATCATATCATTGGAGAATGTTTCAATTGTCTCAATTTTCAAAAGGAAAAAGAGAATAGATTTTGTCAACTATAGGACAGTGAGTAACCTTGGCTTAGTTACTAGGAAACCTATAAAATAGATCAAGAGATAGTTAGCATCTAGTAAAGGAAGAGCCAGATTGGCATCAGTAAGAATGAGTTTCATTTTTGTCAGGATTCCTATAATGGTAGGTCAGGGTAATGCAGCAGATAGCAGATCCCTAGATTTTAGCAACATTTCATTGACTATTCTTGTGTAACAGATGGAGAGATGTGGCCTAGATGATAATCTAATTAGATGCTGATGGACTGAGTCTAGCAAGAGGAAATTTTATAGGGCTAAATATAATAAAGTCTTACATGAATTAAAAAAATCAGCTTCATGAATATACTATGGGATAATTGTGATTAGATGGCAATTTCTCTTAAAAAGGATTGGGAATTTTAGTAAAATGCAAATTCAGTATAAATCAACTGTGTGAATTGGTAGCCAAGAAAGCTAATGCCATTTTGGGCTGTATCACAAGGGACATTATCTCCTGGGAATCAGGAGAATTATTCTTTTTTTTTCCGGTTAGACCACATCTGTTGTGGTATATTCAGTTCTGGGGTGCCACAGTTTAGAAAGATCATTAAGAAAGCTGAAAGGCATTTAGAGAAAGGCTATAGAGAATGAAATGCCTTGAATTTAAGCCATGTAAAAAATAGTTCAAAAACATAAGAATGTTTTAGCCTGGAGAAGAAAAAACTCAGGGGAGATGTTTTAGCTGTGTTCAAGTATTTGAAAAGCAGCCATATGGAAGAAGGATTCAACTCTTTCTGTTTGAGCCTGCAAGGTAAACCTGGCAATAGCAAGAAATTGCAAAGAGTCCAATCTAGGCTTGCTGTAAGAATATACTTTATACAAGTAGGGTTTTCCCCAAGTGGGATAGACTGAATCAGAAGCTGGTGGGTCCTTCCCCTTTCTTTTGGGTCTTTAAGCAGAGGCTAGATTACCACTTGTCAGGTAAGTTGTATTGGTAATTTTTCTTATATATATATTTTGGACCAAATTGCTAGTGAGGTCTCTAATTCTGGAATTCTTTGATCCTTTAGATTACATATGTACAATTATGTAAAACATTCAGTCAAATAAAAGAAAGTGAAAAATAACATGTTTGTATTCAATCAATATTAGTTCTTTCTCTGGAGGAGTATACATGTTTCATCATTAGTCCTTTAGGATTGTCTTGGATCATTATATTACAAAGAATAGATAAGTCATTGACCATTCTTCATTGAATAATATTGCTGTTACTATGTACAGTATTCTCATGGTTCTGTTCATTTCACTGTGCATCATGCCATGTAAGTATTTCCAGGTTTTTCTGAAACTATCCTGCTTGTCATTTCTCACAGGACAATAATATTCACAGCTTATTTAGTCATTCTCCAATTGATAAGCAATCCTTTGATTTCCAATTCTTAGC
The DNA here is from genome assembly GCF_048593235.1 of Sminthopsis crassicaudata. Taxonomy (NCBI): domain Eukaryota; kingdom Metazoa; phylum Chordata; class Mammalia; order Dasyuromorphia; family Dasyuridae; genus Sminthopsis; species Sminthopsis crassicaudata. Next base: position 104,843,313 of record NC_133617.1, read on the forward strand.
TGCCACAAAGAGAGTTGTTAAAATATTTTTGTACAAATAGGTCCTTTCCCCCTTTTTTTGGCTTTCTTTGGAAAATAGACCTAACAGTGGTATTGTTGAATCAAAGGGTATGTACAGTTTTATAGCACTTTGGGCATAGTCCCAAATTGTTTTCCAGAATGGTTGGATCATTTCACAACTCCACCAACAGTATATAGTGTCCCAATTTTCCTAATCCCCTACAATATCCAATGCTTTCCTTTTTTGTCATATTAGCCAATCTTATTGTTATGAGATAGTATCTCAGAGTTGTTTTTAATTTGCATTTCTCTAGTCAACTGTGACTTAGAGAACATTTTTTTTTAACATGATTATAGATAGCTTTGATTTCTTTGCCTGAAAACTGCCTCTTCATATCCTTTGACCATTTATCAATTGAGGGATTACTTGCACTTTTATAAATTTGAGAATTGAGACGTTTATCAGAGATACTTGTTGCAAAATTCACCCACCCTGTTTCCTGTTTTCTTTATAATCTTGGTTTGCATTTGCAAAAACTTTTTATGCTTATATCATCCAAATTATCTGTTTTACATTTTGTAATTCTCTCAATATCTTCTTTGTTTTGAAATTCATCCCCATCTATAAATCTGATAGATTAAACTATTCTACAACCTTAATTTGCTTATGGTTATAACCTTTATGCATAAATTATGTACCCATTTTGATCTTATTTTAATATAGGATGTAAGATGTCCTATGCCTAATTTTTGTCATACTGTTTTAGTTTTCCCAGAAGTTTTTTTTTTTTTTTTTTTTTTGGTCAGATAATGAGTTTTTGTTTCAAAAGCTTGGATCTCTGGGTTAATAATATACTATATATTATACTAGATTACTATAGTTATTTAGTATAATGTGATTTGTATCTAATCTATTGCACCAATTCATCATTTTATTTCTTAGTTGGCATGAGATAATTTTGATGATTACTACTTGATAATATAGTTTTAGATCTGATGGGCTAAACCATATTCTTTTGCTTTTTTTTTTTTTTAAATTGATTCCTTTTATATTCTTGATCTTTTGTTCTTCCAGATGAATTTTGTTATTATTTTTTCTAGTTCTATAAAACAACTTTTTGATAGTTTGATTGCTTTAGCATTGAATAAATGGATTTAGGTAGAATTATCATTTTAATTATATTGGCATGACCTATTCATGAATAATTAATATTTTCCCAATTGTTTAGGTCTGACTTATTTGTGTGAAAAGTATTTTCTAATTGGATTCACTTAGTTCCTTAGTTATCTTGGCACCTAGACTTCTAAGTATTTTATATTGACTATAGTCATTTTACATGGAATTTTTCTTTCATATCTTGTTGTTGAACTTTATTGGTAATCTATAGGTATGCTGATGATTTTTGTGGGTTTACTTTGCATCCTGTTACTTCTCTAAAGTTAATCATTTAAGTAGTTTTTTAGTTGATTCTCTAGTATTTCTAAGTATAACATTATATTATCTGCAAAGCTAACATTTCTAGTATGATATTAAATAATAGAAGTGATAATGGATATCCTTGCTTCATCCCTGATTGAAGGCTTCTAACTTATCCCCATTACAAATAATGCTTGCTGATGGTTTTAAATTAATATTACATATAATTTTAAGCTAAAACTCCTTTATTCCTATGGTCTCTAGTGTTTTTAATAGGGAAGAGCATTAAATTTTTTCAAAGGCTTTTCCCACATGTATTGAGATAATCATATGATTTTTCTTGGCTTTGTTATTGATGTGGTCAATTATACTGGTAGTTTCCTAATATTGAATCAGCCATGAATTCCTGATATAAATCTCAGTCAGTCATGGTGTATAATTCTTTTGCTATATTGCTGTAATACCTTTGCTCACATTTTATTCAATTTTTTGCATCATTATTCAGTAGTGAAATTGGTCTATTATTTTTTATTTCTGTTTTGGCTCTTCCTGGCTTAGGTATAAGAACCCTAATTGTGTCATAAAAGGAATATGGTAAGATCCTTTTTTTTTTTTGGCCTATTTTTACAAATAGTTTATATAGTATTGGAACTAATTGCTCTTTAAGTGTTTGATAGAATTCACTTGTGAATCAATTTGGACTTGGGGATTTTTTCTTAGGAAGTTCATTGATTATTTGTTCAATTTATTTTTCTAAGATTGGGTTAAATTTCTTCTGTTAATTTGGGTAATTTACATTTTTGTAGATATTCATCCATTTCATTTAGATTATAAAATTCATTGTCATATAATTGTCTTATTTTCCTTTTCATTTGCTGATGAATTCACTCCTTTCATTTCTGATATTAGTAATTTGGTTTTCTTCTTGCCTTTTAAAAATCAAAGTAGCTACTGGTTTATGACTTTATTTATTATTTCAATGGTTTTCTTACTTTCAATTTTGATAATTTCAATGTACATTTCAAATTACAATTCAATTCAGTTACTTTCAATTTCTCCTTTGATTTTTAGTATTTTTAAACTGGCATTTAACTGGAGATTTTTAATTTGTTCTTTTTTCTAGTTTTTTTAGTTGTAGACCAATTAATTGATCTGCCTTCATTGATATAAATAAAGATATAATTTCTCTTCTAAGTACCGCTTTGCATGCATCCCATAATTTTTAAAAGTTGTCTCATTATTATCATTTTCTTTAATGAAAACATCAATTTCTTTTATCATTTGCTTTTTGACCCATTTATTTTTTAGGATTATATTATCTAATTTCCAAATGATTTTTAATCTCCCTTTCCATTGTCTATTATCACATGTAATTGCTATTGCATTATGATCTGAAAAGGATGCATTTATTATTTTAGCTTTTCTGCATTAGTTTTGCATTTTTACATCCTAAGACATAGTCAATTTTGGTGTAACTGCCATGTACCACTGAAAAAAAGCTATATTCTTTTCTTTTCTCATTCAGTTTTCTCTAGAGTTCTATCATATATAACTTTTTCAAAATTTTATTCACTTCTTTTACTTTCCTCCTCCTTCTCCTTCTCCTTGTTCATTATATTTATCAAGTTCTGAGAGGGGGAAAGTTGAGGATGTCCACTAGCATTATTTTGTTATGTATTGCTGATGGTTTTAAATTAATATTACATATAATTTTAAGCTAAAACTCCTTTATTCCTATGGTCTCTAGTGTTTTTAATAGGGATGAGCATTAAATTTTTTCAAAGGCTTTTCCCACATGTATTGAGATAATCATATGATTTTTTTTGGCTTTGTTATTAATGTGGTCAATTATGCTGATAGGTTTTTTTTTTTTTCTGATGAGAAATTTAACATTTTTTCCATTTAAAAAATTTAAAGCATATTTTGATGTCTTATAGAATCCTTAGCTTCTACATGTTCAATTATAATTTTAATGGATTATTTTTAAGTGAGTTTTTGTACTTCTCTTTCCATTTGGTCAATTCTATTTTTTAAGGAATCATTTTCCTCAATAAACTTTTACATATCTTTTCCCATGCTATAGTTTCTATCTTTTAAAAATTATTCTCTTTCATTACTCTCGTTTCTTTCCCCAATTTTTCTTCTACTTCTCAAACTTGCTTTTAAAAATATTTCTAGTTTTTTCAAAGGTCAATGTTGAAAGATTACCCATGCAATATGTTTTGTCAATAAAAAGTTATAATAATAATAATAATAGTAATATGAAACTCTTTCACAAATTCTTTTTGCGTTTGAGGCCAAATTGCATTTTTCTTTGAGGCTTCAAATGTTGTTATTTTGACAATATTGTTTCCTTGTAAATTTCTGCCTTAATCTTCTCTGTCACTATAGTTCACTATAGTAACTTTTTTCTATAGTTCTTTTTTGTTGCTGTTGTTTGCTTTTTTTTTTTTTTTTTTTTTTTACTGCCTTGGTATTTTTATGCAAGAGTATGATCTCTGGTTCTATATTGTGCCAAGCTTTTTGTGCTAAGCTCAGGGTCTTACTGCTGGCTTTTACTGGAGGGAAGGTTTCCTTTCTGGCTTGTGTTGGGAGGGCAAGACCTCCCTGTTGGCCTTCACTAGGTGTTGGGATTAACTGCCAGTCTACCTCAAGATGGAGTCTTGCCACTCAATTGCTATGGTAACCGTTTTTCTGGCGATTGGCTTTGGAAAGAACATATTTTTACCTTTCTTTGAATTCCCAATGCTTAGTACAATGCCAGGCACAAAGTAAGGATTTAATAAATATTTATTGACTGAATTACTTCCATTGCCCAGAGACCAGTTATTGTTGAGAGATTATTTATAATCAGAATGTATACATAGTCATGTAAACTCTGTATTGTTTTGTATCAAGCTCCCTCTTATATTGTGTCAAGTGCCACTCACTTAGAACCTGCTGATTCAGGTATGTATTCTGTACAACCATGCTTTCATCCAGGTTCTTACTCCCTGAAAGAATAAGGATCTTTGGCCAATTGGCAAGCAATTATTGAGTGCCTAGTATGTGAAGGCAAAGCATTCCCTGCTATGGAGAAGCTCATAATCTATTGAGGAAGACAACAATGCTCATGAACAAACAAGTTTAGCACAATGCCTAGTACATAGCAAGCCCTTTACAGATAATTATTTCCTCCCTTTTTCTTAATACATACATATGTGTGTATACATATATATACATACACACTCACACACCCACACACATACACACATATGTATGTATGTAATTTTTTTTTTTTTTTTTTTTTTTTTTTTTTTTTTTTGGTGAGGCAATTGGGGTTGAGTGACTTGCCTAGGGAAGTGCTAAGTATCTGAGGTTGGATTTGAACTCAGCTCCTCCTGACTCCAAGGCTGTGTTTTATCCACTGTGCTATTTATCTGCCCCTCTCAAAGCTGAGAAAGATTTAATGATATTCTTAAGGATCACCATGTGCCACAAAATCACAACTAGGAGATGGTAGAACCAGGCCTTCTTCTGGCTCCAAGTAGACCTTGCTACCACACCAAGCAAGGTCAGTCTTAGCTGAGAACTGCTACTGAGCAGGCTTTAAGGCCCTGCTTTGCTCATTCAAGCCTCAAACTTATAGCTATACTGACTATTCTAACCACATTTAACACCCTACAGGAGATATAATTGCTGCTTTGCTATGCTAGAAGATAAATATCTTGCCCAGCTCATTTTATTATAATAATACTGTTGTAATTTGCACTTCTATAGCATCTTTCATCTACAGTTCTCAAGGCCCTTTACAAATGTTAATTACCTGAGTGTTCAAAACTGCTCTTTGAGCATCTCAGCCTTTTAATACTTGCATAAACCTTAGGCCTGGACAGGTTCTTTGATTTGCTCAAGGCCCAGTAACCAGTCAGCCACAGGACTGAGAATGGCAGCAGTCTTGGCCTCGCCTACTTTCACAACTGATTATAGGAAGGCAACTAAAAGTGTGAGAAGAAGAAAGGTCAAGAAATAATAATAATAATTGCTAGTGCTTTAAGGCTTGCAAAATATTTTGCTTTAGTCTCACAATAATCCTGAGGCATAAGTGCTCCTTTAACAGATTTTAGGGGTAGAGGTTATGTAGAGATAGGGAAGTAGGATTTGAATTCAGGCCATCCTGATTCCAAGTACATCACTTTATCCACTGCCTCTTCTCACTGTTTTAACAAATACAAATGATAGAATAATGGATATTTGTCTTTAAACTTTATAGTTTCCCTTGAGTCTAGTGCTTAAAACACTGTAGGATTGTAATAAATGTTGTTGAATTGAAATTGAAATCCCTTTAATTGACTAAAATCCCTCTTTTTCCTCTTCCCCTTCCTTCTCCTAATCTCTTTCTTCCAGAGTTATGCCATAAGAGTATCATTTGAAAGAACTGGGAATATTTATCCTGGAGAAGGGAATACTCAGGTAGGACAACATAACTGTTTTCAAAGAATCTGAAGGAATGGATTTTAAATTGAGATTAGATTTGTTCTTTTTTAGTTCCAAGAACAAGTGGTGAAAATCATAAAGAGACAGTGTTAGTTATGAATATCAAGAAAAACTTCCTCAAAATTAGAACTATCCAAACATGGAACAAATGAAATGTATTGGGAAGAATTGGGCTCCGTTTCATTGTATCTTCAATCAAGAGACTGTATGAAATATTGTGTTGTAAGGATTATTTTTCAAATGTAGTTTAAATTAGATGGCCTAAAGAAGAACTAGAGAACATTATGAAATGCAAAATGCATAATTGCAATTAAATTAAATTAATTGAATTGAATTAAAAAGGTTTTATACAAACAAAACAAATGCAGCCAAGATTAGAAGGGAAGCAGAAAGCTGGGAAAATTTTTTACATCTAGTGTCTCTAACAAAGATCTCATTTCTAAAATACATAGAAAATTGACTCAAATTTATAAGAATACAGACTAATTAAGATGACAGAAAAAGATAATGATAAATGTTAAAAGGGACATGGGAAAACTGGAAAACTAATGTATTATTGATACAGTTGTGAACTGATCCAACTATTCTGGAAAGTAATTTGAAACTATGCCCAAAGGACTATCAAACTGTGCATACTCTTTGATCTAGTAGTATCTTTACTGGGTCTGTATCCCAATAGGATAATAGAAAAGGACCCATGTGTACAAAAATATTTGTAGCAACCATTTTTTGTAATGGTAAGGTACTTGAAGTTGAATGGGTGTCCATTAGTTGGGGAATGGCTAAATGGTATATGAATATAATAGAATATTATTGTTCCATAAGAAATGACAAGAAGGCAGATTTCAGAAAAGCCTGGAAAGACTTACATGAACCAAGTGAATGGAACTAAGAGAACACTGAAAATAACAACACTGGACTTCAATATCCGAAAAATAATGTGAGGCTGATGACTTTGTGCAACTCTCCTTCACTTAAATCTGATTCACTAAAAAGTCAAGATATCAACAGTAATGTTACTGGTCTTTTTCCAAAAATGAAAGACAAACAACAACTTGTCAGTTTTACTCAGAATGGTTACTTTTTAGCATCACACTTCCACTTTTGTATTTGCTCAGATATTTGTATCTGGAGGTCAACAGACCCAAGAAGACGTTCAAAGTCCACCCCCTTGGAGAATATTATTCTTAGGAATAAGCTTATTGAAATTTAATCTTATACCAGAGGAAAGGTATTGGGTAATGGTGTGATTAGATAGGAAAATGAATTGGTTCCAGAGTATTCTTAGTGGTTCCAAAATAGTTTAGTGACTCTAAAGACTCCCTATTATTCATTTTCTTGACTATCAGACAAACATATTATGCATTTCTGTGGGGCATGAAATACTCAGGAGAAAGTGTAGAAAACAGTGGATCACTAGGTGCTTAGGATATCAGTGCTATTCAAAGAAGTGACCAAGTATATTTATATAATTTCTAATTTGAAACATTGCTCAAGTGCTATCTTGTACCTGAAAATGTTCTTGATCTTTCTAATTACTACTGCCTTTCATGCCCCACCCCATAGTGCTTTAGATTTGTTTTTAATATAATTACAACCACCAGGCATTCTAGCAATTGGCCCAGTTACTTTGTTATTTCACCTAAATTGCCAAAGACTTAGAGTCATATTTCTTTCCCTTTCCAGAAGAAATTAATCTATCATGGGAACAGACTGGAAAGTGACTTTTTTTTGCCACAGTAGTTCTTCTCTAGAGAGAGAGAGGGGGGAGGGAGGAAGGAGGAAAAGGAAAAAAATGGGAGGGAAGGAGAAAAGAAAAGGAGAGAGGAAGATAATGGATGGTGATTGGAACAGGAGCATCAGTGACAATTGACGAACAGTGCTTTCTAAGAGACATTCCAAGTCTTGTGTCAGCTAGAGACTTGTCCTTTTCCCCTTTCATGCTAAGAGAATCCAATAGGTAGTGTCTGAATTATGGCTGTTTTGAGAAACCACGAAAACAATGGGGAGTTTACTCCATTCTCTATTTCTCCTGTGTGTTTTATGCAGTATGAGTTGCTTGGCTCATTAATAAGTGTTTCTAAGGTATTTTAAATTTTGATTACTGGTTATTTGCATTTTAACAATGGTTTTCTAGAGTAACATGAGATGATTTTAATTGCATCCTCCATTGGTGTTTTTCTTAGAATGTAATAGTCCTGGATGCCATCCTTCGATGACATCTGCTGGTTATCAGATATATGCATATTATCTCCTTTAATAGATTATAAACTCCTTGAGGGCAGGGACTATTTCATTTTTTTTTTTCTTTGCAGTACTAGCTCCTAGAACAGTGCCTGGAACTTAGATGATTACAAGGGTTTATTGATTATAATAATTGATCAATATTGAATACAATGGATGCTCATTGATTCAAATCTATTTACTCTTTTCATGATCCCCCATGTCAGAGGGTATGAAGGAGTTATTGTCATAATCAATATTTACTACTCCCACTTTCAAATCATTATTTGAATGCCATCACTCACCAATCCCTCTTCCTTTGAAATTCATCATAGGCAATTAGATCATTCCTATTGCTGCTATTTCCTGTCATCCTGGATAGAATCACACCTTCAACTCCAGGTAACAATCATAGCCTCCAACTCAATCTTTGCCATCATTTTTAGTGACTTCATTGTTCATTGGGACCTCTAACAAGGTGGCATCTCAGTTCATTTACCTCATCAATTCCCATAACCTACTTCTCTATTAATTCAAGTCAACAGCAGTGGAGAACATATATTAGATCTTACCATCATCTGGAAGAATTCCAGTTCACAATCTTCTATTCTGAAATTTCCTTCTCTCATAATTATTTCTCATTTTCTTCCTACCTCATTCATTTTGAACCTGGTCTTTGTCCTTGTCTTGACTGCTAGCCTCTATTGGCTTTCCTTCTTTAATTTAATTCCATTTAGTAAATACTAACCATATATTATGTCCACTTCACTGTACTAACCTTAAGGAATTCAAGAAATAAATAAAAATGTAACCATCTTTTCTCAAGAATCTCACATTTTTATTTCTCTTTTTCTGTAGATGTGGTCAGTTAATTTTTTTTCACAAGACTTTCTTTCTATTCACCCTTTTCTAATTTGCAAACTTGAACCACTATCACCATTTGCCTTTTCTGCTTTTACTTTGAACACCAGTCACTACAGGAGGAAATCATGAAACCATGTCAACAGGATTCATACAAATCCATCTTATTTAACCTCATCAGTAACTTCATCACTATTATAATCCTTTTTTAAAAACAAGAACAAAAATTTCTGATTGACTCCCTGGTATATTCTTCACAACAGCTGTTTCAAATCTGTTCTTTTTTTCCCCAAACTCCTCTCTCTTCCTCCAGATGACTCTGCCCCCTATTGTATTGGGAAGATTGAGGCCATCTGTTTTGATATTTCTCAGTTTATACACATCATTCTTTCTATTTCTTCCATGTTCACCTCCAGTCTCAGAGAATGAGTTAGCTCTTCTCTTTGCCAAGTCTAATATGTTCCCCTCTTCCACTCTGGTTATTCTTGCTCTTAACTTCTCCCATATTCTCTTCCATCTTCTTTTCTTCCCAACATTTGCAACTTCTTTTGGGGTAATCTCCTTCTGAATGTTCTTCTATCATCTTAAACTTAACTTGTCCAAAAGCCAATTTATTTCCTTCCCAAAACTTGTCTCCTCCCGCCTTTCTATAGCCATTAAAATATCACTATTGTCCCAATTACCCAAGCTCAAAAATCTTCTCTTCACACTTTTCTCTCATTTTCCACATCTGCTGCTTGCTATGTTTCTCTCCACAAAATCTCTCAAATCAAACTTCTTGTTTTACTCACTCTGAAATAATTATTTCACATTTAGATATTGTAATAGCCTCTTAACTGGCCAATGCGCCTAGAGTTTCTTCTTTCTAACATATCCATTCTTCACAAATATACCAAAATTTTCTTTTGACTGCATAGGTCTGACCATATCATTTATTTGCCTCCAAAACATTGCCAAAAATATAATAAAAAATTCTTATGGCATATAAAGTTCTTCACAATCTGTCTTATTTCTCTATATTTGCTTTAAAATATATTTTCCCCCAATTACATGTTAAAGCATTTTTAAAAGTCTTGAGTTTCAAATTCTGTCTCTCCTTCCCTTTTCCCTTCCCTGAGTCTGTATTTCCTTATATGTACTCAACAATCTAATAAAACCATACACTTACAGTTTTTCAGTTCACCTCTCAAACCTGGAATGTTCTTCAATACAATCCAATAAACACTTATTAAGCACCTATTAAGTATCAGCACTGTGCTATGCCCCAGAAATAAAATTAATAAAAATAAAGACAGCTTTTACCCTTCAAGGAGCTTTCAATCTAATGTGTGAGCAGGGACACTATACAAAAGGAGACAGAAAATTGAGGAGAGGGGATAAGACATTAGAAGATATCTGGAGTAAAGATGTCTTGTTCCAAGGAGCTGAAACCCAAGCTCAGCAGCAGGTGCAAAGTGTAGGATCTCAGAGTCTACTATCTGCTCTCCTGAAAGGAAGGCATCCTCCCGCCTACTAATCAGAGGGATGAGGAAATTGGTGATGATGGTGGTCAAAGTTTGAGTTCACAGCCTGGAAATGAAATTGGAAGTGATTAACTTGTTACACAGAGTTGAAGTTTAGGCAGAGTAACATTTTTCTTTGTTGACATTCTTCTGTTTCTTTCAGGTCCAATTTAGGAATCACTTCTACCATGAAACTTTCTCTTAGCTGAAAACTGTATTTTCTTCCAGTGACATTTTAAAAGTTCAAGAGACAATTTCTGAGTAATTAATCATTTTATTAATATTGCAAGCATTTTACTAAAATGCCAAAAAATACTATCAAATACCAAAGACCATAATGGTGGCAGGTTTGTCTTATATGGCTTGGGAAAAGTGAGTGTTCCAGAGGGTGGTAATCAACTCTGATTGGTTAATAAGTAATGAAAAAGAATGAATATTACAATGAAAGGATGGACCTATTTAATGAATGTTGATTATATCATTTATTCCCAGCCTTGGGCAACCTAATCAAAAAATTTATCTTCGCCCAAATTACTTGTATTATTATTATGGCATTAAATTACTTGTTAAGGTTGGGCAGGGTCTGACTAAGATTGAAGAGTGTTAATTAAATGTCCTTCAAGAGACTGTTTTGATATGAGAAATATAGAAAAAGGGAAAACTTTGGATTTCCCCAAATCATGATATTAATAATTATTTCTCTCATCACTCTAGAATCCTATAACACTTTATCTAAACTCCTTTGCTATGAACACATTTTTCTTTATACTGTACTTATTTGTGTCCTGCTTCTATCTTCTCCAATTTTTGCTGCATTCTGCCAGGATACTCCAAGCTTCTTGAAGACAGGGACAACATTGCTTTTCATCTCTGTACTCCTGATACCTAATGTAAGCATAGTAAAGGCTAAACAAATGCTTATTATTATAATTTTGCTCTCATCATTCAGGCTATTAAACTTTAACATTTAAAAACTGTATGAAGACTTTTGGACCATACTGTACATGTCTTTAATGTCTCTTCAAACTGCTGGTAGAGCTGAAGTCAATTTGAACCTTGGTATTTAAATAAAGCAATAAGAATTGCCTAAAGCTGACTACAGTTCTATGAACCACAGAACGTAACAAATCATTCACTGATCTGGGATTAATTGTCAGAGACAATGTGATGAATTCTCAAGAAATCAATTTGCTACATAAACAAATTGTATCTAATCAATAACTCATTAATCACAGTTACCTGCAAATCCATTTAATATCATCATGCTTTTTAAAAAGGAAATTTTAGAGGTTTCCACTGGGATAATTTCCTCAAATTTTAGAATTTGAATACTCAAAGATAACCCATTCATTTGGAACTGACCTGTCCAGCAAATTTACTTAGAGGATACAGTTAATGGAAACAAGAAAGTCTTTGAACAGCTAAGCCAAAGTCAGCAAGCCCACGTTCTTTACTTATAGAGGAACCCCTCAGAGCCTTATTCAGAACATCTTTACTAAAATAAAAGACCATTGTTAATAAGCTTAGCTCTTTGATTTTTCAACTTACAGAAGGCTAGATGTAGGTGATTGAAAATAATAATGAGGGAGATGCTTATGAAGAGACAACCAGACATCCCTGCAGGAAGTGAAAACTGATAGCTGAAAGGAAAGAAGAGAAGGAAAAACCATGAAAAAAGGCCTTCTGATCTTAGGTTGATTTCATCGGTGTGGTGACTTATTCTGATGGTGAAGACTTAATCATTCACAGCTTTTTATCCTTCTTGTTTACGGCTTTCCTTGAAATCTCAAGAGGTGGTCTACCAGGCATTCTGAGGACCTTCCTCCGGATCTATTAAGGTTGGTTGGTAATCAGTAGTCATGTAACTTGTTCACCAATTGTCTTTCATTCCTACTAAACAACTGGTCCACTTTCTTTTCTGATCACACTTCTATGATGATATTCTTCAAACAATCTTTATTGATAATTTGTTGCAACTTATTAATACTTATATATATTGCCTTTGCCTTTTGGTGATTTCACTCTCCATAGACTGTGTTATTTTAACATTATGGCTTTACAAGGACCATTATATTCACATTTAAAAGACAGGCCTTTGTTTCAAGAAAATCTTAGGATCATCAAAAGCACTATCCAATTTTCTAAAGGCCATCTACCTTACTTTCATCTTACTACTCAATTCTGGACCCAATTTTGGACCCAAAGCCTGCTTATAGTATTTATATGAATCTATATGTCCTACATGTTTTACTGAACAATGAATAAGCTCCTTGGGTGAAAGGGTAACTGATTGTGGCTTTATAAGGTTTGAATCCAAAGAAGATGAGATCTTTCAGTGGATAGAAGTTTTGGAGTCCTTGAGTAAGCAGAATGGCAGAGACTATTCAATGGAATGAAAAACAACTGAATTTTCCCTGAAGCAGCCAGCATCATAGTACACATATCTGACATCAGCAGCCTGATTGGATGAAGGATCGCCTCTAATATGGATTCATGGAAGCACAATAATTGAGAAGTATTTTCATTATTCTCTATTGTCATTTCATAGAGGGAAAAAAACATCAACATGTACTATTGTGTTATCTAGCACTACTGATGATGTTTTGTAATCTTGACTTTATAAAGTAATTTGTTATTGTTGTGTCATTAGTTGAGATCATAATGTACCTAGACAGATGACCCTGAGGTGTTTGCAGACTATATATTATGCTAGAACTCTAAAATTGTAACAGAGGAAAGTGGATTTCCTGGAAGTTCTAATCACAAATTCATTTTGTTAGTGAGCCTTTATACATCACAAGCAGAATTCTAAAATTTAAACTCACTTGGGGCATAATGTCAATGAGGGTATGAGTATAAGTCCAGAAGGTTAAACCAAAGAGAATGAAAAATTCAGAAGAGCATGGACCCTTGAAATCTCTACGAACATAATGTTATGTGGATACTGGGAACTTTTTTTGTCCATCCCTTCTGAAGTCTTTCTATGGACCCTAAATCAAGAAACTCTGAGCTAAAGGGAATCCCTCTTTTACATGGCCTCTCTGCTGGACAGTATCCAGGACAATGGCAAATACTTTTGGTAAAAATATCTCACTGTCTTTTGAGTATTTGTTTTGGACACTTGGGATATTGATTATCTAAAGATTGTTTGAATTATCTCTCTTGAGAAAATATTAAGGAATCTTATCTGAAATTTCATTAAAAATCCTTGATGTAGTAAATTCCCAATAATGGAACTCTCTTTACTAATGTAGATTAGTATCTTCTCTGCCATTTATAAGCTAAGAGAGTTCCTGGAACAATGAGAAGTTAAATGACACACTTAGGATCACTTAGTCATTAGGTGTTTGTTCATGCATATACATTTATTTAACAAATAGTTATTAAGCACCAATTATATGCAAAGCTTATATAAGCTGCTAAGGGAAATAAAAAACTAATAAATAAGTCATAATCTTTGTGTCCAAGGAGTTTACATTACTAGGAGTATTAGAAACATACACAAATAAATACAGTACGAATAATAATAAGGCAATCACATAAGAGGTGTGCAAATTGCTATGAGATTGGATGAGAGAAATCATTTACAGTTGAGAACATCAGGGAAGACTAAATGGAGGACATGACTATATGGGGTCTGAAACAGTGTCTAGGATTTCAGCAGATGGATTGGGAAAGTGGGGACAGTATATTTGTGGTGAAAGAAAAAGCAAGAGAAAAGTCAAACATTAAACATTATGCATATTGGTTTCTGAAGATGGTGAGTAATCTCATGCTATGATTAAAAGAGGGGAGAGTTTGTATGTGTATATGTGTGTGTGTGACATGTATTTGGGGGTTAGAGAGTACATTGATGATGTCAATGCATTTTTGTTGAATTCCTGAGACAATTGTTGAGCATCAGCTGTCTACACTTCACTTAATGCTAAGAACCATGGGGTTCAAGATTGTGAATCATGAAGAAATACAAGACATAGTGCCTGTCAGTCAACAGGCATGGCATTTCTTACTATATTATAGTCATTGTACTAATCTTTAGGGATTCAAAGAAAGGCATTTTCCTCTTCTTCTCTCCCTTTCTCTTTCTCTTCTTTTTCTATCCTTCCACCTCTCTTTTCTCAACTTCTCATGGATACATCTAGAGCTAGATCTAGATATGTAGATACAGATGCAATTATAGATAGATAGATAGATAGATAGATAGATAGATAGATAGATAGATAGATAGATAGCCCTTACCCTCAAGGAGGTTAGAATCTAATAGGAAAAAAACATGAAAATAGATAGTTATATACAAAACATTTGCAAAGTAGATAGATTGTGTTAGAGCAGCTTGAAATCTAGTTGGGGAAATAAAGGACTGTCTGAAAGGAATAAAAGTATCCTAATAAGACTGCTTTAGGGAGCATTGTGCTTCATTAATGAAGAAAAATATACAACTTGAACAATATTCAACTATGATGGACCTCAAACCATGGCATATAAAGATTCATTGAAGATCAGAGAAAGTTTAGCTTGGGGGTAGGGGAGGAACTGGGGGCATCAAAATCAAAAAGGACTTTACAGGTAATATATCATTGCTGAAAGGTAGACATCCGGCCACTATTCAAACAATGATGACAGTTCATTCCAATTTTTTATTGCTTTAAATGTTCAGAAAGTTCTTGGATTGAGCCAGAATTTGTATTCTGAGAATTCCTTCTATCTGATTCTTGATTCTGACCCCTTGAGCCAAATAGAATAAATCCAGTTCCTTCAAATATTTAAAGAACAATGATCATGTGCTTCCCAAGTTTTCTCTGTTTTAGATTTAATGGTCCTAGTTAACTTTAACAGATTCTCATTCTGTATTTTTCTGTGTCACTTCATAGACTTATTTTATAAGACCACAAAATCTCAAAAACAGACTCTCACTAGGGGTTTCTCTACTCTGAAGAGAGTTTGTGTGTGTGTGTGTGTGTGTGTGTGTGTGTGTGTGTGTGTATGTGTGTGTGTGTATGTGTGTATTTAAAGTTCATGGATCTCAGGTTTAAAAAATTGGGTAATTAGGGTTGAGTGACTTGCCTAGGGTTACACAGCTAGTAAGTATTAAGTGCCTGAGGCTGAATTTGCACTATGGTCCCCCTGGTTTCAGGACTAGTCCTCTACCCACTGGACCATCTAGCTGCTCTCTAAAGAGAGGTATTTTTTGTTTTTCTTTTGTTTTTGTTTTTTGTTTTCTTAGCAGAGGCTAGAAAACTGTTGTCAAGAATGATGCAAAACATAATTTCTGTTGAAGTGTGAGTTGGAGTAGATGACTTCTAAAGTTTGGAAGACCTGAAGTTGAATCTCAACTGTGTACTTACTAGCTCTATGACATAAGGTAAGTTATTTCATTCATCTGAATCTGTTTCCTCATTTGTAAAATGGGGTATACTAATAGTGCCCTCCTGTAATTATGTAAATCAGATGAGAAAACCCATATAATGCTTTGTAAATTTAAAAGTTTTAAAAAATAAAATCTTATTATTACCTTCCAAGGGAGCTCATGATGCTATTGAATGGTTTTGATCTTGAAAAAACATCTTTTTACTTTGAGACAAAATTTCCCTTTCTGCCACTTCTATCCATTATTCCTATCTCTGTTGTCTGAAACTAAACAGAAATCAAGTAATCAATCAATAAACACTTACTAAGTGTCTACTATATGCCAGGCATTGTGTTAAAATCTGCCAGTATAAAAAAAGCAACAGAAAATCCTTACTCTCAAGAAGCTTTCAATCAAATGGAAGAGACTATATACAAGTAAATATATACAAAATAAGCCATATGCAGGATAAATAGGAAATAATTTATTTTAAATCAGGGCTTTATTTATTATTTTTTGTTTATGATGTGTATTTTAAAAAGTGACAGAGAAAATGTTAATACTGAAGAGTAAGCTCAAAAGCATAGTATGCATACTGTTTTTCTTTAGATGTCTGGCTTTTAAACATTTATTATCATACTATAACTAACACATGGAAGGTACTTGCAGAATTATTGGACCATTGAGAGGAAGACAGGCCTAAATGATACTATGATGTACTATATTCAAATTCTGACTGAATCCTAAGAGGAGGACTGCTTCTCTAGCAGCTCTCTACTATAGGACAGAGGGAAGCTCTTTTCAGACACTACTCCTTTTACTTCTGTTCAATGTTTGCTAATCTTTCTAGACCATTTAGTCTAGTCCTCACTGAGTCTCGGTCAAAAGCTAGCCTTCCTCTTATAGTCTATGGCATGTGTATCTTGCAAGGAGAGGTGGGTTGTGTTGAGTGATTAACAGTTCTAATAACCAAGATTCACTCCATCTTTTACGTGGCAGGTAAGGATGGATTTTGTTTGGAGCTATTTTTAGGGTATGTTTCAGAAAGGATTATTTTTCAGGCAACAATTGAATTAGATGATTTCTGAGATCTCTTTCAACCCTGAGAAGGGAATTGTCCCATAATTGATGTCACTCTAATTTTTACATTTGAAGCCTAGAAGAGGGTAAAATCATACATTTAGGAATATAAAGAATCTTTAAAAACATTTAATCCAGTCTTTTCTAGATGAGTCCCTGAGAGATTAAATAATTTGTTTATGCTTAGACATGTGGTAGTCAGTGGAAAATCCAAGGTTTGAACTCCTAAATTTAACTCTCTTTCCACTATATCATATCAGTATGGTTCTCAAGACCTGGATTCAACATGTGTTCCTACTAGCTTGATGTTAATATGTTATATGGTTGAATCCATGGATAATGATTGTAAATAGTCAAAAATAAATAATTAATAAGGGTTGACTTAAAAATCCAATTGTACAAATATAATATAAAGAACACAGGTTTAAATAGAAATATATTTGAAAAAAGATCTCAGTGTCCTAGTGGATAATAGGGATGAAGACCTATGATTTCATTGACATGGAGAACTTTTGGATGAAGAAAGATGTTTATCAGTGCAGATTGGTGCCCTTTTTTCAACTCATAATGTCTAGCCACAGCTAGAAGCAGAATTTGAATTTAGGTGTTCCTGACATTCTTGAATTCAAGCCTGTGCTTTTACCTATGATGTCATGCTGATATGATTTTCTCAGTCTAAATTGTTATCCTTCCTTCTCTTGAGGACAAAGAATGTTTTATTTTTTATCTCTTAATGTTAAGAATGTAATAGGTCCATAATAGATGCTTAATACATGTTTATGAAATTAAATTGGAGACAACTTAGGAATCAATCCCCTGATTGTTTTAGTTCATAACCTGAGGTCTAGAGAGGGTAAGAGTCTTTTGTATGGTCAAGTCACATATTGAATGAGTTATAGGAATCCAGGACTAAAACAGGTGTCTCTTGATGCAATTTTTTTCAAATTTGTACTCTTATTCATTACCTTTCTGGTTCTAGAGGAGAAGTGAATTCCTCTTGTATCATACCTGACTAGCCACTGCCAAAAGATCTCCCTTCAGGGAAAGGGAACTCACTATTCAGAGCCTGCTTTTGAGATTCTATGGTTTTACAAAAATTCTATGGAGGAGACTCAGAACCATCCAGAATGAGGATCTTTTAAATCTGGACCAAAGAATATTTAGAGGGCACATGATCTTTGTTCTTCAAACATTAAAAGTTCTATCCAATAGAAAAGAGATTGGATTTATTCCAAATGGCAAAAAAGGAAACCATTAGCAAAATTTTCAGAAGGTCAATTCTGATTCAGTGCAAGAAGTTTTTTGCTTTAATTTCCTCATCTGCAAAATGGGGCTCATAGCCTAATTACCATGCAGTATATAAAGAAAGAACTTTGTAGACCTTGGAGAGCTACATAAATGTGACTGAATGTGAGATAACATAGTTCAGTTTAATTAGCATAACAAATGATGGTGTTTTTTTTTTTTTTTTTTTTTTTGGTAAAGTTGAAAATTTCCCAAACAAGTTCAGGATATGTCAAGAAAAACAGATTTTAAATCAGGACTCTAAAGAGCCTGGACTAGCTGTTTGAGAGCAGAGGAATTAGGAAGCATCTGCTCAAGTGTTACTTCAAGGAGCAACCTTCGGGGGAAAAAATATATTCTATACTAATTGCAAAAGAGATAACTGCAAATTTTAAGACATTATATATGTCAGCTATTATTATTGCCTATTTATATTGTTATTATTAGGTGGATCTATTCCTGGCTGAATTTCAAGTTTTACTATGTAATTGGATCTTAGATTGTGTCCTATTATAAGGGCACCAAATCATGGACAGTGTTTTGTAAGGAAAATAATCCTTGAATCAAAATACTTGGGTTTGGATCCAGGCTTTGCTGGGTATTATCTCTGTGACCTTAAGGAAACTATTTTATTTCTTAGTGCCTCAGTTTCCTAAGCTGTAAAATTGGGGGGATTTGACCAATGTATTCCTAAAACCCCTTCCAGCTCCAGAGCTGTAATTGACAGAAATAAAATTGAACTGTTTGTTTCTGTCAGCTGAAGACCTTCCCACAAACAGACTAAAGGTCACTTCAATAAGATTGACCAGTAATCTTGACTGGTTGAGGAACCAAATAAACACAGCAGAGGGGACAATGCCCTCTATTCTCTAAATGAATCCCCTCTACTTGGAACTAGCAAGCACTTATCAGTATTGCTCCATCCCTTTTGGCTTTACAGAGGGACAGCAAATCTTATCTTTTCTAAACCAGAGCCAATTATGTTTTTTCTCCTACTTTTTTCTTTTTAAGTTCAAAGGATGATACTTACGAATTCTTTTAAGTAAGGTCGCCTTATCTATGGACTGCTGTGCTACCCAATTTCTTTTCTAATCTTCAGTGTGGTGCTGAGAACAGGGTAGAATTTATTTTGTGGCTTGAAAGACTGGGACACACAAATTCTTCAAATGAAGTGAGTCCTTGGATAGTCAGGTCATTTACTTTACTTAATGTTACTAACAAATTGCTTTTAAAGAAACTAATGTGATGTTTTTCCCATTGTGGGAAAATGGCAGAGAAATATTTGTTTTCTTTCCATGCAGTTCCCTGGCTACATTTAATGTAACCAATTGTGGTGCCTTGAGTTTTTAGTTTGAGAGCATGGAAAGACATTGGGAATGAACAGATGATGAACCTAAAGACCATAGAAGTTGTGACTTATTGAAGTTCAGACAAATATTTCAATAGTAGAGCTGCAATTCAAAGCCAGATCTTCTGATTGCTAAGTTACTATCTTTTCCATGATGTCTCATTCTTTCAATGGACTTCCTATGAAATGTTGGGATGCAGTATAAAAAAACTATATATATATATATATATATATATATAATGTATGCATATATATACATATATAATTTATTGTTATATTATTATATATGTTATATTTATAATAGCAGATGAAACTGTTAAATATCAGACTAAAAATGAATCAACCTGTATTTCAATTAATTGCCAAATGTAATGTTCTTTTAAAAATCCTCATTCCTCTTGATTTTTCTGCACCCTCTGACATGGTCAATCATTCTTTTTTCTGACACTTTCAGTTTTTATGATACCATTCCAGAGATGTGCTCATAAATGTTTAGCAACCAGCATTCTGAAAAACAAGACATACTTTTACATTTAATTTGAACAATCATTATTTTCTTTATCATTTTCATTCTTCTAGACAATAAAACAATAAATCAAGTCTTGATTTGTAGTGTTTGCTGATTTCTGAAGTTTAAATGCTCATAAGGAAAATTTTAACAATTGGTTCTCATCAACATGTTAGGGCTGACTTTAGTCTATACTTGTGACCTAGCCAGAAATTGGAAAGTTTGGCTAAGGGAAGAATATAACAAATTCTGTTTTGGAATATGTTGAGTTTGAAATTCTTATGGGATATCAATTTCAAAATGACCAAATGGTAATTTGTGACATTGGATTGGAATTCAGAGGAAAGACTGATGGTGGATATATAGATCTGGAAATTATTTGCAGAAAGATCTTAATTGAATGTTTAGAAGCTGGTGAATTCACCAAGTGAGGGTGATCAAAGTCACAAGATCATATATTTATATATTTAGAGGAGAAAAGGACCTTAGAGACCATTTAACCATCTAATTTTACAAATGATGCTCCAAGAGAAATGAAATGATATATAATGGGTCACACAGTTACTAAGTAAATGAAGTAGGATTTGAACCCAGGGATCCTGATGGCTAACTTAGTACTCTATCTACTATTTCATACTGCCTCTCAGGTGAGGAACTCAATATCCATTTCTATCTATCTAGATGTATAGTCCCTTCAACTCAAAACCTAGACGTCATCTTTAATTTTAATTTTCTTTTACTTTCCTTTAGTTGGCAAATCTTATTTCTGCCTTCTTAACTTCTCTCCTATTGTGCCTCTTCTCTTCTCTGACCCTGTTACCATTCTGATACAAACCTTTATCACACCATACCTGGACTATTGCACTTTCTGGTTGATCTCTCCCCATTTCAGTCCACATTCTGCTCAAATGTCAAATTTATTTTCCTCAAAGTACAAGTCTGATTATGTTCCCCACTTCTCACCCTCTCACCTCTTCCTCTCAAATCAATCAACTTCACTCTATCATGACAAGTATCAAATATACAATTTTCTATTTGGCATCCAAATCCTTCATAATTTGTCCCCTTACTACTTTTCCAGTATTCCAATGCTTCCAATATTCCAGTAAAGTTCATTTTGTTTCCTTCCTCACCCCCATACTCTTTGATCCAAGGGCATTGACTTCTTCACAGTTTCTCAAACAAGATACTCACCTTCTGACACTAACATCCACTAACATTCTCTCTCTCCTCTTGGCTTCTTTCCAGTCTCAACTAAAGTCCTACCTTATGTAAGAAGCCTTTCTCAGTCCTTCTTAATCTTAGTGTCTACCTTGATGATTATCTCTTACTTATCCTATATACATTTTATTTATACATAGTTGTTTGCATGTTGTCTTCCCCATTAGATTATAATCTCCTTGAAAGCAGAGGCTTTATTTTTCATTTCCTTGTATCCTGAGTGCTTAGCACTAATACGTAATTGGCACTTAGTAAATGTTAGTTGAATGGTGTTGTCTTTCATTCTCAAAGAGGACCAAAATGGCATTACTATGTTAGACTCAAGCTACAGTGTGTCTGACTATGGCTGTCAGACCAATACGAGCTCAAAATGCTTTGCCACAGATTGTCCCTATGTATATTTGGGATAGACTTCTAACTTTGTGTATCTCAAATTTCTTCTGAGTAATTCAATTCTTCCTTGTTCATAGAGCATAGCATCTTTTCTTCTGAGGGCACGTCATGGTGGGTGGTCCTGTGCCAGTGTCTCCCATGTTATATAATCAATCAATAGAGACCTTGAGATTGCTACTACTACTACCACTACTACTATGATTAGTACTACTACTACTGCTGCTACTACTAGTAGTACTACTACTATGACTACTACCACTACTACTACTGCTGCTACTGCTACCACTATTACTACTACTACTATTATTATTATACTTTCTTCACATATACATATACATAAACCCATATGATATATATGCCACATAAGCAAATGTATCCTTTTTTTTTGACTATCATGTGAGTGCTTTTCCTGTGCGAGTTCTTCATAAAATATTCTTTTTAGCAAGCATATATTTGGCATTCAAATAATGTAGCCAGCCCAGCACAATTGTGCTCCCTGCAGTAGAGTTGGAATACTTGGTTGTTTAGTTTGAGAAATGTCAAAGAAAAATTTTATGAAGACTTGGAGACTCTTATTGTCAAATGTGCCAAAAGAGGACAAGCTTATAATTCTGGGTGACTTTAATGCTAGAGTAGGGTCAGACTACCAGATATGTAAGGGAGTCCTTAGAAGGAATAGAGCTGGAAACAGCAAATTGGTCATTTACTATTGAAAATTGTGCATCTCATGACCTTCTCATTACTAATATTATATTTCATTTACCTAAATGTAATAAAACTTCATGAATGTACCCTCCGAAGAAACACTGGCATTTAGTAGAATTGAATAATTACATACATACAGATAACTCAAAAGTATTGGTGCAGCTTTAAACTTTAATAGTTCAAAAATCTATTAAAATTTTTGGGACATCTTATATATATTTATCTATACAAACAAGAATACTACAACTACTACTACTACTACTACTACTATCACTATTACTATTACTACTACTAGTGCTACTCTACTACCACTACTACTACTACTACTGCTATTACTACTACCACTAGTACTACTACTACAACTACCACTACCACTACTGCTGCTGCTACTACTACTACTATCACCACTACTACTACTACTACCACTATTACTATTACTACTACTATTACTATTACATTTTCTTCACATATGTATATACATAAACCCATGTGATATATATGCCACATAAGCAAATATATGCATACACATATGTACATGTGCATATATGCACCTAGATGCTTCAAATTTGCATATTTATATATTACAGTACCAACACATACCATAATGTACATAGATTTAAGTATAAAGAAACATGCAGAGTATATGTATAATTACTATATTCTGTGTAGCAAGTATATAGATTTATAATTTCATTTCTAGCTCTAGCATTTTAAGTATCTGCAAAATAGAAAAAACTTGCTCAGAGGAAAGAGGAGAAGATTTGGATCTCCATATAGTTTTTCCTGTCCTTGTCACCAGTAAAAAAAACACATTGCAATACAGGGAAAATGATTTGCTTTGACATATGGATTATGAATTGACTAGAGTTTTTCTGCTGAGGAAAACTTTGGGAATCCTCCTTTGGGATAGGGCACAGAAAAGGAGGAACTCTCAAAAGTCACTGCCATATTTGACTTGTACACAAAGGGCTTCTGGGCCACTTGAGATTTGAAAGTCTTTCTCAGAGAAGAAAAGTTCTATGGAAACCAACAAAGGCGTCAGGGACTATAGGTCAAACCCTATTTTAGATGCAGGCCAAAGGCAATGAGAATCTTACAATGAACTTCAAAGGGCAGACTCTGGCCCTGGAACAAGAAGGCTGATGGAAGGAAAACTGGGCTCTATAGTAAAACAAATAAATTACTTTGATCCATCTGCTGACAGTTGCATGTTCTAAATGCATTTCTGTAAACTTCTTCCAAAAGCCTGCCATAAAGACCTACAGAATGATTTAATACAGGACAAAGAGAAGAATTATAATATATAATTAATAGCTAATACCCCACCACCACCCATCTGTACATGTAAAAGAGAAAATATCACTTGTGTCTTCAATAAAGTTGTTCCACAACCAGTTTTTGTGATCTTTGTTATACTATCTCCTTTTTCTGACTTTCAGTTTCCTGGTTTAGACTCAAAAACCACCAAGACCACTTCAAGTCCCCAACCTTAACACCCTGTACTACTCTTTGTATAACACAGTGCCTTCAAAATGAGTTTTATTCTTTGATAGGGGAAAGATTATTGTGCACTTAATTAATCATTAGCTGCTTTGAAATTTTTTTCTTAGTTTTTAAAGATTTAAACTTATGTCAGAGGGCACAGCTATAAAGAAAGGGACATATCCAATAAAGAGAGTTTATAACCTGCCCTGCTTAATATTACAGTCTGATTTTCTCATAATATTCCAATTGGGATGCCTCAGGATTTTTCTATATTGTGTTCAATGCTATTGTGTTCAACAGTTTACCTTAGTTGGGGAAATTGATAGCATGCTTATCATATTTTCAGGAAATATAAGCTGGGAGGAACAGGCAACCCATTAAAAAGTTGGATCAGAACCTGTTGAGTTGTCTACAGACTAGAATTATGGACAATATCTAACAAGATGAGATTTAATATGGTTAAAGATTGAGCTCCTCCACTTGAGTTAAAAATAACTAACCCCACAAGTACAGAATGAGAGAGAACTTACCTTATTTTTATATTTTGCTCCTGACACTCTGGACAGTGCTTTGCCAATATTTTTTACTATTAAGATGTCTTCTCAATGTCTGACTCTTCACGACCTCATTTGGAGATGTCTTGGCAAAGATATTGGAGTGGTTTTCCATTTCCTTCTACAGTTTTGCACATAGTAAGAACTTACTAAGTGCTTTTTCATTCTCTCATCCATGCATTTTGTTTAAGAGCTAAACACATCATTTTCTTTGTTACTTCCTTTACATGGTATTATTTTATTATCTTAGCTGAGAGGGAAATCAAATAATGAAGCATCTCTGGATCAATTCCTACCCCTATTCCACTTGAGAACAGTGACAGAGTCTTCCATAAGTCTTTTCTCTAAAGTCTTCTTCTCTAAAGTAAAACCATGTTTTCCTTGACTGTTCATCGCAAGGCACAATCTCCCACATTTTCAGGTACATTGCCTAAATATGAAGAAGAAATAGTTCCAGAGTTACTTATGTGAGAATTTGGGGTTGGCCATTTTCTATCTAATAACCTCTGGCAAAACACTTAGCCACTTTAGGCCTCTGTTTCCTTGTTTAGATAAAGAAATTGTGGGGCTAAATGATTCATTTTTGTTGTTGTTGTTTTGCTATTTATTTTTTTTTCAATAGTATTTCATTTATAAATTATATATAAAGATAGTTCTCAACATTCCTTTTTGTAAGGAGTGTGTTCCAATTTTTTCTCCCATCCCCCCATCTTTTTTCTCCCTCCTTCCCAAGACAGCAAGCAATATGATATAGATTAAATATGTCCAATACTTTTAAACATATTTCCACATTTGTCATATTGTGCAAGAAAAATCAGACCCAAAGGAAAAAAAATTCATGAGAAACAAACAAACAACATCAAAAAATGAAAATACTGTGCTTCAATACACATTCCACCTCCACAGTTCTCTCTCTGGATTCAAATGGCATATTCCATCCCAAGTCTATTGGAATTGCCTTGAATCATTGCATTGAGAAAAGTCATGGACTGGATGGTTCTTAAGAGCCTTGACAACTCTTAACCTATGAACAATCCTTGCTGTCATCTTCTGTACACATCTTTCTAAGTTGTGATATCCAAAACTGATTACTATATTCCAGATATAACCCAACCAGGTTAGGCTACAGAACTTTAATTTTCCTTTTTCTGAATTTATCAATCAATAAATCACTTTTTAAAGATTTGCAACATGCATTTTTTGTTACAGCATATTTTGATAGGGGAGTATGTACAAAAATTCATTTTTGCAGATGGGAAAAAGAATTTGAGAGATTAAGTGTTTTGCCTGTGATTGCACAGAAAGGACATTTTTTGACAGGGTATTTGAAGTCCTGATTTTATGTCTTGTGTTCTTTCCTTTTTTACCAAAAACAGACAAAAACTGTAAGTCCCCAAACCATAATATTTCAGTTGCCAATCTTTATTCAAGTGTACTATATATAAGATGTCAGAAAAGAAGGTAGGTTAGCCAAGGTAACAAAAAAGAGAATCTCAAGAGATGGTCAGCCCAAATATTATACCAGTAGTCTTAAAGTATTAAGATAAACAAAACAATCTCTCTTCATTGATTGAATTCATTATGGAAAATTAATGGCAAAATATACACAGAGGAATCACATAGTAAAGGAAGGCATGAAGGGATTTCCAGGTATATTGGTGGAGCAGGGTACCAAAAATTTAATCAAATGAAGTAAAGAGGTAAAGGGTAGAAGAAAGGAGATTAGCAAATGCTGTGGATTACTTTACAATTCTATAGCTTCATTAAGTTCATTGGTACCAACATTTCTGAGACCATTTTGCTAAGGTATATGACCAATAATGAAGTGAATCTCACTTTGAGGTTTAATGGGACATGGCCAGAGGATGAACACCATGTTTACTTTGCAAACCTAATTTCCTGGAGCTGTTTGCATGCTTAGTGGCTTTTAGACCACCAAGATATAAGAAATGATGAAAATCTCATGGGAGATTTTCAAAGGGCAAGTGAGAAATGTGACCTGAAGAAAAGTCACTGATAGAGGCAACCAGTGGTGTAAGAAGAGCAGCTGACATTATGAAAGGGAAGTGTGGCAAAAAAGGGTACACCAAGAAACTAGGGGGAAGATGGGGAAAATGGAAACTTCAAGATTTAGAGTTGCAGGGAGTGAAGTATAATGCATTCCAATAGTAGCTCTGAGGCAGAGAGGGATATAGGTGAACTGAGACTTTGGATAATTCTCATTAACAATTTAATACCTTGATGAATTGTGTCCTGTCAAGGTGGAGGAAATAAGTATAGTATTAGAGGTCATTGGTTGTCTTGGAGTAGGGAAGAGAGCAGTTCAAGGAAACAATAGCAGCATTATGAGCACCACCTTTATAATTTTAGCTTTGTATCATGCTTCAAAATTACATATCCTATTAGATTTTCCTATTTATAGAATGTTTAAAAAAACCAAAAACATAACTCATCATTTTGGGGAGGATATGTGAATTGTGGACTCCAGCATATCCTAACCCCCCAAAAAAGCAAATGGTCCATGAGTTTGTAGGAAGCCTGAGAGCCAGGGATATAATCTGAGGCAACTTTCCCTTTAGGGAAACTTTCTGCTCTGATAATATGACAGGTGGACATGGGTATTTCCCCTAGCCTTGCTTACTATCTGAGAATATCAATTAGAAACTGAAACTTCTGTCAAAGTACAGATATTTTCCTGGGTCATATTGAAAAATATTATTATTCATTATTCATGGGTATGAACTCAATTCATAGAACTGCAGCTTTTAGGATGAATCATAGAGTTGCAGAATGTCAGAATTAGAAGTTTTTAGAGACTATCCAGTCAAACTACCTCTTTTTATAGCTAATAGAGCAGAGTCCCAGATAGGGCAAGTAATTTACCTAAGTTTCCACTATAGCTGCTAAATATTAGAACCAGAACTAGATTTCAGTTCTCCTGACATAACTCTGGCTTTCTTTATTCTTCATTGTCTATTGAAACTTGATAGGGATAGTGATTTCTGTTGGTTTACCTTGTTTCTACTATAATTCAACATATGACCTAAAAACTTATTTTCCTTTTACTCACCATTTCCCATCAATTCCCTCCCCCCCATCATATGTTAATGCATGATATAATGTACAATCCTAGAATCACTGAGACATTAGTATAGAACAGAACTTTGGATATTTTAAGTCAACAGGACTCTCAGGCCACACTTCCTAAATTCCAGATGGAACCTCAACTTAATAAATACATATAAGTTGTATAAAAGCTAATAGAGCAAAAAAGCAATTATGATTAATTCATAAATGAGGACAATCATATTAGCAAGTATTTCCATTCAGTGGTGGAGTTTCTGCCAATAGCAGAATACCAAATTTTAAGACAGATAAAAAAGTTTAAAGCTGAAAGAAACCTTATAATCATTTAGTACAATGTCTTCATTTTATGGAAGAGGAAAAAGAGGCCTATAAAGTTCAAATGACTTGCCCAAGATAGCATTGAACAAAATCTATATTCAAACAATTGTGTCACCTATTGACTCTTCATATTTCAAAGCCCATTTCAAATTAGGCTTTTTTTTCAGTTATTCTAGTTATAATTTGCTTCAATTGAAGAAATACTTATTAAATGCCTATGTTATACCAGGCAATACAATGTCTAGCATAGGGATGCTAATGTGAAAAAAAAAAGTCTTTGTCCTTAAAGAATAAGAAAATTAACAAAGTTTAATAGAATTAACTAAGACTACAATATGTGGAGAATCTAAGGCACAAGGGAGAAGGAACCAAAAGTTCACAATCCTTGTATTCACACTGCACAATGTTACAGAATCTCGAAGTTGGAATGAATATCAGGGGACATCCATGCCAACACATACCTGAACAAGAATATTATGTATCATAGTCCATGACTGGCCAATGAGCTTTTGTTTAAAAAATTCCAATAATAGCTTCTTCCTTCGTTCCTTCGTTCCTTCGTTCCTTCGTTCCTTCGTTCCTTCGTTCCTTCCTTCCTTCCTTCCTTCCTTCCTTCCTTCCTTCCTTCCTTCCTTCCTTCCTTTTTTCTTTCTCTTCTCTTTTTTATCTTCCTTCTTCTTTCTTCTTGTTCTTGTTCTTCTCCTCTACTTTTGTCTACATTTTAAACTGATGACTTATTTTTGCATCACATTTGTTTTTAAGAAAATTCTTCTCTCTTCCCTACTCAGAGAATCATTTCTTATGACAAAGTATAAAAAAGAGTGTGTGTGGGGGAAGCATTTCAGGAAAACTATCCAACCAGGTCTAACTGCATATATAATGGTTCACATCCATAATCCCCCATTTCTCCAAAATAAGGGAAGGAGGTACATTTTATAATCTGTTCTGTGTAGCTAAGATTTGTTATTGGAATTTCACAGAGTTCAGGAATATTTTGTTCCTTAGGTTTTCTCATTTGCCTTAATATCAACATTGTATACAATATTTTCTTCTATCTTACTTTGTATCAGTTCATATTATTTCAGGTTTTAAGAGCAATCTCAAGTTGTGATTTTTCTTTTTGTATCTCTATCCAGTGCTCCTAGTTTAATTCTTAGGATCCAAACAGAGTAAGTTTAATAGTGCTCCTCCTGACTCTTCTTTTCTTCAATCTAATCACTCCAGTTCCTTCCATTGATCCACAGAAGATTTGACAACATCCTTTACCATTCTGTTTTCTCTTCCAATTTATGGTTTCCAATTTATTCTTTTTCCTAAAATGTGGTAACTTGAACTGAACATATTATTCCAGATTTTTTCTGATCATTGTGGGAAACAAAAACTTTATTGTCTCCTTAGTTTTGGATACTATGCCTTTTTTAATTCAGGCTATGATTGCACTAAAATTTTGACTTCCATATCACAATGTTGGAATGCACTGAATTTTAAATCCACTGGAAACTTATTTGCTTTAATTCCTCCTCCAGGAACTCCTAAACTGCTCAACTCTATTTGATTCCTGTGACCATTTGTTTGGATATTTTAGTGATGTTTATTTTTTAGCTTCATATCCACTCTTAATTCTTCATGGATTCTCAAGCAAGCCCATTGGGATTTGTAATGTCTGGGCTAGCTTTCTGGAGGATCACATTGAGAGTCATTTCCTAATGCAGATATGATGCAATTTTTCAACCTGCCGAACAATGGGTCAATTTTTCAATAGGTAGATTTCAATAAATGACTCACATATTCTATTTAAGACTAAATCATCATTACAAAAAGTGTCAGACAATGTTGCAAGAAGGAAAACTGATAGACCAAGAGAGGAGATTGATGAATGTGGAAAAATACCAAGGATAGCTAGGAATAGATGAAAGTGACCACAAAGAAACATTTTTATATGAGACCAAAACATAGAAGTTATGATGAGAATTTCATGGTTTTCCCTTTTTGGGTCTCTTCTAACACATTGCCAATTTTTTTTTAAAGTTAGAAGGACATTTATAGGCCATTTACTCAAACTTTCTCATTTTACAGACATGCAAAGAGAAATCCAGAAACATGTGGTGTAATATAACTAATATAGTATCAATGGTACCAACATTAGAACTCAGATCTTCTGATCTTGATTCTCAGTTTTATATGCTTTCATCATTCTACCACATTAATAAAGCCATGAGATTTTAGAACTGGAAAGAGCCATAGAAAATGGAGTATTAGAAAATGGCTTGCCAGGACTGAACGGGATTTTTTGGGTATAGCATATTGGAATATAGAATAGCAGAGTTGGATGGAATCTTAGAATATAGACTATAGAGCATGACATTTCAAAACTAGAAGAGATCCTTAAATTATAAAATGTTAGAACACAGAATTTCAGAGTGAGGAAGGACTTTACAATAGAGAGTTTTAAAACTGGAATGGACTTTAGGATGCAGCATATTAGAACAAAATATGTTCTGATGATCATATTCATGCTAGAAAAGACTTTAGAACACAATCAGGTTATCTGTTAAAAAAAAAAAACTACAAGGTCATCTTGACAAACTATAAAGTGAACAAAGGGAGTAACATTAATCAGCTGGGAAAGGTAGTTTGGAGGCAGGTTGTGAAGGGTTTTAAATGCCAAACAAGAGAGTTGACATTTGACCCCAGATTGTGACAGGAAATCAATCAATATTTAGTAAAAGCCTACTATGAAGCAGGAACTGTGTTGTGTTGGGGAACTACTGGAGTTTATTATCCAAAGACTTTTATTTATAAAACAAAACAAACTGAGATCCAGAAGAGAAAAGAGTTTGACTTAAGACTATACAAGTGATCAGTAAATAAGCTAGAATTCAAATCCATTTTATAACTCCAGATCCAGGGTAGTCTCAAAACTTAGCAGAGTGCATGGCACATGATCAGTATGGACTTGACTCTCCACTATATCATACTACTGCCATTTCATCATAATGCATGTAATGATATAAAAGAATTTTCTGGGGTGGGGGAAGACAATGAGATGTTTTCATTTACTTCTTACCTGAGACTAACAGAACCTGTTAGATTGGAAACCATAATGCACTACCAATTGTCTTTAGAGAAACGGATGTGCTGGGGTTTCTCACACAAATAGATCTGTACAGAAGGGGAAAAGATAAACATCATTGAAAAGGGGATTTTTCCTTTGATGAAAATGAAAGTGTTGGCTTGTTGAATCTTTAGAAAAGCACTTGTGCAAAACCCAAGAAACACAAGCAATGGGTTGAGAAAACTTTTAACACTAATCATGGACCTTGGAAGTCTGCCAAATACTAATAGGTAAAATCAGGTTTAAAAGATGTAGCTTGGTCAGGTGTTTGCAGATAATGGGTTTATATTTAGGTGTTCTATTTCAAACATAATCAGATTCTCATGGCCTAAGAGGCTTGAGAGGGCTTTATTTATTTATGAAAATGAGGACCCAGGCACCTTTTGAAATAAAAGTTGTAGAGCCATGGAGTGTGTAGGCTGATGTTGGATTGCTTTGAAAATAATAGGAACCGCCTCTTCCACTGGGACAATTCATGGTCTGAAGAGCTTATTTATCAGGCTGCATTTATTTCCAGTCAGTGTGCATTCAGAACACGGTACCCTTAGGAATAGCATTCAGGCTGTCCCAAAAATGTTGATATGCTGATTGTGGAATGTCATCTCCTTCATGGAATGCATCATAATCTCATGCCCTGCACTTTAAAAAAAAAAAAAAAAAAACTATTTCTGGAGGAGGAAAGAGAAACAAGAAATGTGCAAAATGAGTTCCTAAACCAACATTTATACTTTCGAAGCAGATCAGAATATTGCATTTTATGGTATCAGTAAAGCCTGGTGAAGCCTTATCCATTGGTAAATTAAAAAACAATTGGGTTTAAAAAATTATATGGAAACTTAAAGTTCACATATTTGCTCACAATTCAAAATGTATCCCGAAGCCATCCCAACATTCTGGGGCTTCTTGCTAATAGAGAGAGAGAAAGAATAGTAAAAGTATCAGGGTAATTTACTAACTCCTATACTATCCCTTATCATCTCTGTTAAAATCCTATCTAGCCTTCTTAGATTAGCTTAAATTATTATTACATTTCTATTATATTTCTTGGTTTATAGTAAGTTTTCCCTTTCCTGAACTCATATCATTCAGTTCATATATCTTCTTTTGTCAGGGTCCTATGACCAATGATTACTAGATCCCATTAAGAAAAAAAGAAAAAAACTAATGAGCACTGAACATTGCTAAATTCTTAAAGTTCTTAGCCTAAGACCTTAAACATCTTATTACTGGTAGCTGCCTAAAGATAGTTAGGTGGAATTTAAGATAATTGGGTCTCAAGTCAGGTAGACTAAGATCAAATCTATATAATCTATCTCCATGATCCTAATACATCATAGCCACATGCTTAATTGACATTTCTTAGCTGAATGTTCTTTGCTATCTCAAACTTAACATGTCTAAAAAGTACTCATTACTTTCCTCGGAAAGCCTATCCCTCTTCCAAACTTTATTTCTATTCTTTTTATATGGAAATAGTGGGAAGATATTTGAACTTGAAGTCCTTAGGGCTATTCACAGACATAACAGGCTGTAATCTTAATGATCATCTAAATCCAATGCATGTGAGGAAAGTGGCCTGGAGATATGAAGTAACTCTGATGATCACACATCAAATTCAGTAATAGAACTAGGACTGGAACCAGGAGCTTTCTGGTTTGTAGTAGAGTGTGTGCCTATCACTCCACTCTGAGTCAGCAGAGACTGGGTTACCACTTCTGTATGTATTGTATTTGAGATATTGTGTGGACCAGGACTCTATGAGAGAGATCTGAGAAACCTTGAATTACCTCTCCTCCCCTTCCCACAGGAATGTTGAACTTTACCTCCACTATATTGATCAGACACTTAGTCAAAGGTCCTTTGAATATAAAAAATAATATAAAAACCTTTTGTATGGATTGAACAAAGGCTTCTGAGACCCTATGGAAACTCCTTGAAGGCTGCTTTTACCTGGTAAACACTGAATATGTTTTTAGTACCAGTAATTGTTTATCTGAATCCTTAGGCTCTAGTATATGACAAGGTATGTGGAATCTCTCCTAGGACAGATGGCAGGAAAGCATTCAAGTAGGTATGTCCATCAGGTAGTTGGTAATACAGGGAGGTAATGCAGGTAAGAGATTAAAGTTGGTTATACAACTTTGGGAATTATCTAACTAATTGATTTATTTTCTATTAAGTAATCTGAATAGTTTCACCTTAGAAGATAAAGTGATCACCAAGAGAGGGAGTGTAGAGAGGCAAGAGAAGGTTTACAATAAAGCCTTGGGAGATACACATACATAATCTAGAAAAGAGGATTGAGAAATATTCAGGTAGGCTGTAAGGGAAATTAAGAGTTTAGGATATGAGCTGGGTCTTAGAGACAGGAAAAATTCAGATTGCTCAGAAAATGGAGGAAAAGTTCTTCCAAGTAGATAGCAGAGTATAAAAAAGTATGAAGATAGGAAGTAATCCATCAACACACATATATTAAATATCTATTATGTTCTAGGGGACATAAATGCAAAAGTTAGATAGATCTCACCTTCAAGAAAGTTGGGTGTTAAATTTTGTCACATTTTTTTTCCTTTGGTTGAAACCACATCTTCCTGTCTAAAATTTACAAACCTATAATCTTTAAGCCTTCATGGATTTAGATATATAAGGGATGTTTTATAAGCTATGTAGTCTGTACTTTTATTTACAGATAAGTAAACTGAGTCCCAGAGAAACTACAAGTAGTGGGTTCCCTCTTATATTGAACATAACTCTGCCTCTCTGAAACTTTCAGCACATTGTCAGATTTAACTTGCTTTGTCATAGGATGACAAATTTGAATGGACGGTATCTGGGAGTTGACTGAGTCCAAGGAAAAGCTAGTTGGCCATCTGTGGGAGATCTTTTGAAGGGGATTCTTCTGTTCAAGTTGGACTGGCTAGCATAAGTCCCCTTATGACTGAGATGCTGTGATTTTGTGAGACCAGGAACAAGTACATCCATTGGAAGCTTGATGAGATTAGATACATTTTTTTTTTATTATTAATTAATAGTGCTATTGAGAGATAGTAAGATTGTAAAAAAAGGCTCTATCTGAAATGCCACATACTGGATGTTAAGGTAACACACCAAGACTGTGTCAGCAACCAGTTGTTAAGTGGCACTATGAAAAAAGGGCTGGACTTGCCTGCAGGCTAACTATGTCACCCTGGGAAAGTCACTTGATAGTCTTTATCTGCCTCAGTCTCTTCTATTGAAGAAAAATAAGCACCTACATCATAGAATAATTTGTGAGATTCATAGTAGAGACTGAATAAATCTTTTTTTTAACCATCTTTCTTTATGCTTACCTTTAAGGTACTCATCTATAATATTATACCCACTATAGATATGCTGAAAAATATTTTGCTGAAAAATATTTACAGAAAGATTTGAAGGGCTGGGATATGGAAGTCAACTATACTGCTTCCCATACTCCTACTTTTTCAAAAGACCATGATATGATTAAATGACATGCCAAGGAGGTGTTTTTAAATATTGATTCTAAACTGTTTCCCAAACCACATTTATTTGATGAACCATGTTTGAGTAAAGGAGGAACCTCCAAATTAAACAACTTAGTTCTCTGATATAGAAATAGAAACCTTTGTCTATACTCATATCACCTTCAACATGCCAGTTCTCATTTAGTCTCAGAAATGAATTCGGGTCAAGCTAGATTAACAACTGATTGGGAGATTACCTAGGAATTTTATATGCTATAGATTTTGAATATTGAATAAATCAGTGAGTTTTGTTAAGAATAGCAGAGAATGGAGAAACTGCCCAAGTTTTAGAGATTGGCAAATATTGTTCCAAATTTTCAAATGTAGAAGATGGAGATCTCGCATTTTAGGCTGATGAACTTGATATTAATTTTTCATAAAATTCTAAAATTCACTGATGATGTAGTTTGTAAGTGCCAGAAATAAAAGGGACCATATAGGCCATTGATTCTGATCCCTCTATTTTATTAGTGAGGAAATTGAGGACTAGAAAGGTTAGTTGAATTGCCCAGTATCACATGACTAGTAAATGGGATATGAATTCAGTTCCTCTTGATTCTGTTGCTTATCTGCTATATGACATTGCTTTTCAAAAAGTGATTACTAAGAGCTTCACTAAGAGGCAATATAGGTTCACTAAGAACTTGTTCTCCTTCTCCTCCTCTCCCCAGCCCCCTCTAATCAATCAGCAACAGCAAGCACTTAAGTGGCTACTTAAAACACTGAGCTTCATCAGATTTTATTCCAAAAGAGATAGTATAATGGAAAGAGCACTGCCTTTGGGAGACAGGAAATCTCACCTCAAGTTCCAGCTTTGCTATTTACTAGTTATATCACTCTGGGAGAGCCACGGCCTATTGGAGATTTATTTTCTTTTGTCATATGAGGTTAGTCATGTTTATACTCATTCCCTGTCTGGAGGGGTTATTTTGGAGCAAGATCTTTGTAAATCTTAAAACAATATACTGATGTCACATGATTATTACAAGATTACTACAAGATTTGAACTAGAGGTGTTCAGCTTCGAGGAAAAAAAGATAATAGAGTGATAATGACTGAAAGTATCTGAAGAGTAGTAGGCCACTAAGTTGCAGGATAGATTGAGTAATTTCTGTATTAGCCATATTCTGGAATAAAAAAAAATAATAAAAAGAAAAATAAAGAAAGGGAAAAATGCTTCATTCTGCCCTCTGATTCCATCAATTCTTTCTCTGGAGGTATATAACATGTTTTTTCATGAGTCTTTTGCAATTGTGCTTTATATTGATCATAGTTACTAAATCTTTCAAAATTGATTATCTTTACAATATTGCTGTGACTGTGTAAATTATTCTTCTGCCTCTGCTCATTTAACTTTGTATTATATCATATAAATATTCCCAAGTTTCTCTGAAACTATACCTTTCATCATTTCATATGGCACAATAGTATTGCATCCTATTCATATACTATGTTTTGTTCAACCTGTGATAGAGCAAAGACAAATATTGCTATATTTCTATTTCCACAATATATTTGCATGAAAGCATATCTATGTATGTGTGTATATATATATATATATATAAGTATATATGCATATAAATATATGTGTGTGTTCATACTGGAAACTCCGTAGGACAGAGATTATATATTATCTAAACTTGTATCTCTTACAGTACTTAGCATAGTGTTCTATATAGTTTAGATGCTTAATCAATATTTGCTGAATGAATAAGAAAATTCCTACTCTGATGGGGGAAAAGGTACCTCTTACTAGGTTCTAGATTTTAAATCAAAACATAAAGAGTTGAAAAACCAAATCTGTTCTATAAACATGATACTCTGGCCATTTAGCCAAGGATAAAGGAAATGAAACCAGCAAAACAACAACAACAACAACAACAACAACAACAAAAGATACTAAATAAAGTTCTCAAATTTTTTTTTTCAGAGTATGTCTAAATATATTCAGAGAAGTATTTGTACTATAGTTCATTCAATTTTTTTTTATTGTCAAGAGCATTATGGGATTAACCTAGCACAGTAGGTAGTCCCTCAGTGTTGGATGTATGGAAAGAAGTGGACAAAATTTGCACAGGAAGTAGCCAGATGGAAAGTATCCAACTTGAACCATCAACTGATTCCTCCTACTTTTTTAGTCTTTTAACACTTAACTCCTTTGTGTGAACTCTTCTTCCACAAACTCCATCTCTCAAATTCATGAATTTTAACCAGTTGTCTCAAATTTTCTCCCTCTTTACCTGTTTCTAGGCTTTCTTCATGTTCCATTTAGAATCTCACCTCCTGAAAGAAGCTTTTTTTTTGCATTTTCTTTAATTTTTGCATTTTTAATGCTTAATTTCTGGATTCTGGATCCAAGCTCCCTGTTTATATATATTTGTACATAATTATTTCCAAGCTTTCTTTCACCTTAGATTGTGAACTTCTTGAAGGCAGGAACTGTTTTTTATTCTTTTTAATCTCCCAAACTTGGAATAATGCCCAGGATTTAGCAATTGTTTAACAAATGTTTGCTGATTTGACTTGAATTTATTTGTTTTAGTGAAGGGAATACCCACATCTATGATATCCCAGATTCTTTGGGTTTTAGGAGTATTAGGAATAGGCTCTTCATATAGAAGCAAAAGATTCAACTATGATTGGGAAGCAGGAAACTATTTTATTCTTAAGTTCATTGTCATAACTACATAACTGTAAACTCTTAGAACTAGGAGGGACTCACAGATTATCTAGTTCAACTGCATCATTTTACATATGTGGA
Source organism: Sminthopsis crassicaudata (assembly GCF_048593235.1). Classification (NCBI taxonomy): domain Eukaryota; kingdom Metazoa; phylum Chordata; class Mammalia; order Dasyuromorphia; family Dasyuridae; genus Sminthopsis; species Sminthopsis crassicaudata. The sequence continues at coordinate 104,880,521 of NC_133617.1, forward strand.
AATGGAGGACCATGAAAGTAAAAATAACTGTTCAAGTTTGCACAATGTCTTTATGTCACAATTGGGAGGGCAGCAGAGAAATTACGTCAACATACATGTATTAAGTGTCTTCTATTTGCTAGGTACTGTTGTAAATGCTGGGAATACAAATAAAATCAGAAAAAAGACACTCTCTACCTTTGCATTCTGATGGAGAAAGAAAACACTTAATAAAAAATTAAAAGGAGCTCACTTCCCAAAGTTTCAGCTGTCTTGCACTCGATTGCTTCCTTTTTCAGTGTAGTTTTCTTTGAGTCTACTCAACTGAAAATGAGCTCAAAATTCTCCTACTTATCTGAACGACTGGTAAGTCCTTAAATACCATTTTAATCATACCTTATCCAGACTTGACTAGAGGCATGTAGAGATGGTTACATGATAGGCTAGAGTCAAGAAGCCTCATGTTCCTGAGTTCAAATGTGGCCTCAGTGACTTACTACCTGTGTGACCCTGAACAAGCCACTTAATCCTGTTTACCTTACTTTTCTTATCTGTAAAATGAGGTGGAGAAGGAAATTTCAAACCACACCAGCATCCCTTAAAAGAAAACCTCAGATGGAATCACAGAGTCAGACATAACTGAAAAACAACTGAACAATTGAGGACGAGACTAAACACAAAGTTCCATAAGAGTAGGGACTGAGTTGAAATCATTTGTCTTGTTCCCCAGTGCCTGGTATTTAATATATTGCACAAGGAATCCACGATCAGATGTTTATTAAACTGACAAATGGGCAAATGAATGACTACAGAATAAAGAATTGTACAGGAAAAAGGGCATGTTTCATGAAAATGCATGGTGCCATCCATTCTATTTCCTCTATTTCTTTCTTTTCAGCTGATATTGTAGCATTTATGTGGTATGGTGATAATATGAAAATATTTTTACCTTGATCCCCCTTCTCAAGGCCTCCCCTAAATAAGCAATGAATGAAGTTCTTTGTTTTCATGTTACTTTCTCAATAGTACTTATGTTAAGAATTTGTGTTGAAAAAGATGACTCATTCTCTTTTGAATCTAAGCACCAGGAAATGTAAATAGCTAATTCCTCTGAAAGATGTATGCTCCAGCATGTGTGGGAATGGGCTCAACTCTTATGTGAATAAACCTGCTCTCTACAACGCCTCCTCCCCTTGCCTCCCAATAGTTCCTAACATGAATATTTCCTTGAGGTATCACCATTTGCTCAGCAAAGCTTTCTGGTACAATTGTCAAATATTTAATACAAATGATATCCAATTCCTTTGTACATGGGTATGCATTGAATTGTCTCAGTTCAATTATTAACTAGATCAAGGGTTTATTGTTTGATAGATATTTTCTGTTTAGGAAAAAGCAGGGAGTAAATGCAATTTAGATAGAATACAATAAAGGAGCTTGGAAAAAAAATTTACTTTCACAAACTCAGATACAAATAGCTTCCAATGTAACTTAATATAGTGAAATTCCCTTGGCTTGCCTGCAATATGAAGAAAAGTAGTCCAAGTAGATTCAAGGTATCTTATTATCAGTATACATGGAAGAGTATTAACAACCAGCCTTCTGCAAAGAGCCCTCTCTAGGCCAACCTAGGGCATGGCTGTAATAGAGGTATGCCCAAGGGCTCAATTGGGTTGGTTGATCTAATTACAATATATGCTGAATGAAGATGCACAGATGTTAGTGAGTCAGAATGCTGGCCATTCATGACACGTGCCCGAGGTGGGGCTTTATTTTCTTTGGATGAGCTCAAATTGTTCCATGGATTTCTCTTCATTAGACAATGAAAAACCAGAAAGTTATGATAGGCATGCCTCTGTATCTCTTATCTTCATTTGCCTTCCTCCAATCCTTCCAGACAATATATCCTAAGCCATTTGTAGAGATCTTTTCAGAATTGTGAGTCCTCTAGAAATGGTCTAGAACAGGACTACCACAGCTGATCTGGCCATGGAAAACACCTGAGCTTTAAATGTCTTGGTGAAACACTCAATAAATGCTCACAGAATGGTCAGAAAAAGAAATGCAAAGAGAATCTTAAGGTCTCTCTTAAGAACTTTAGAATTGATTGTATGACAGAAGAAACACTGGCATAGGACTGCCTAGCATGGCGTTCCCTCATCAGAGAAGGTGCTGGGATCTATGAGCAAAGCATACTTCAATTAGTCCAAAGGAAATGTGGAGATGCACAAAATTAGAGAAGCTTTCCAAAGGTTCATATGGACTATTTGTGTCTGACTTGCGGCAGAGCACTCCAAGCTCCTATTTGGCTGATCAGTTACAGTCAGATGCACTGTAACTGGATTCTAACCTAATGACGTAATTTTGGTCCTCTTCAAGAACAAAGGACGACAACCAACCAACCAACCAACCACTGTGTAAATGTGTGAATGTGTGAACAACCTTAATAGGGAAGAGGAAGGTCTTTGGAATAAAGGAGAAATGTGAAATTATGAAACAAAATGGAAGAAGTTAAGTTCATAAAAATTGTTATATGGAAGATTATTGATGCAAAATTATTTGAAATTAAAGGGAAACTTAGCAATAACATTAGTATTTTATAGGGATAGAAGCCACCTTAGAGGTTGTTTAGTCCATCTCCTCTTCTTCTATAGACACTCTATTCACTGCACCATCAATTTTTAGTACATGCAGGAACTCAGTATTGTAGTATCTGTCTTGGATCGAAGCAAAGCATTCATTGTGTGTACATGATAAATAAACACAAAGTTATAGCATTTTGACATTTTGACAGAGAATTGGAGGAGTGTTACTATTATTCTTTCAACTAGTCAGCAAAGGTTTCAAAGATGAGGTAGAGATTCTGAAGCATTTTGTTGTTGTTGTTGAGGCAGAGTGATTTGCCCAGGGTCACACAGCTAGGAAGGGTTAAATGTCTGAAGTCAGATTTGAACTTCAGGGGTAGTGCTCTAACCATTGTACCATCCAGCTGCCTCAGCATTTTCTTAATACTGATAATCATTGTAATAATTAAAAACTGGCAATTATTCTTTACAAAGTGATTCATAGAATCATGGGCCCATAATATTTTAAATGTGGTAAAAATCTTAAAGACTTTCTAGCCCAGTGTTCATTTTTACCATTAAGACAACTGAGACCCAGAAATATGAATTTACTTGACTAAGGTTAGTCACATATTTCACATCAATGATTTTGTTTGATCATGACAGCAGCAGTATGGAGTATGTAGGGCAAATAGCATTACCATTTTATAGACAAGAAAATTGAAGCATAAAAACATTAAGATACTTGCTCAGATTCATGCAGGTAGTCTAGGGCCAAGACCACAACTTTAATGTTCTTATTCGAGTGTGACTGAACACTGTGCATGATGAATTTTGTTATTGGGGGACAGAGGAAAAGTTAGAGTTTACTGATTGCCACTACTTTCTAATTTCACTCTGAGTGCTTTAAATTAATGTTCTCACAATTTTCTGTGGTTTAGGAAAGAGTAAAATATTATTTTATCCAAAGGCTCTCTTCCTGCGCTAATAAAAGTGTCCCTTGCTGGGAGTAAACTAAAGGCATCAAGCTAACCTTGTCTGTTTCTTAGAGAGTAGAAAAAATTCCAATGTCTCTAAAAAATGACAATCAAAACTCTAAAATAACTGGAATTGGGAAAGGACAGGACAGCATGTAATCAGTATCATAAGACTGCAGTGAGTAACTATACTTCTGAGAGAAGCCCTTGATCACTTGGCATCCAGATGCCATCACTAAGTGATTCTCTGTATTAAATTATTATTATTATTTTTTAAAAGATGGATAAAGTTGTTATGAGATACAGAATGATATGATTATTTATTTTATTTTAAAAATAATAATATATTCTTCTTTTTCTTTTTTTTTTTTTTTTGAGGCTGGGGTTAAGTGACTTGCCCAGGGTCACACAGCTAGGAAGTGTTAAGTGTCTGAGACCAGATTTGAACTCTGGTCCTCCCGAATTCAAGACTGGTGCTCTATCCACTGTGCCACCTAGTTGCCTCTATATTTTTATTTTTCAAAATACATGCAAAGATAGTTTTCAACATTCATCCTTGCAAAACCATGTGTTCTAAATTTTCCTTCCTCTTTCTCCTCTTCCCCCTCCCCTAAGCAATAATTCATATGCAATATTTTCACATTTATTATGCTATGCAAAAAATCAGATTATAAGGGAAAAAATGAGAAAGAAAAAAAACCCAAGCAAAAAACAACAACAATAACAACAAAGGTGAAAATACTATGCTGTGCTCCACATTCGGTTTCCATAGTTCCTTCTCTGGATGTAGATGGCTCTTTCCATTACAAGCATATTGGAATTGTCTTGAATCAGCATCAGCTCCAAATATGTCACAGTTTATCATCATATAATGTTCTTGTTAGCATTTTGTAATTAAAAGAGCAATGACTTTGAAAATCAGAGGATATAGATTTGAATGCTGTCTTCCATTTTATTATATAGTAATAAATAGGAGGGGACAGTATCAGTGTATGAAGAGGAGCTTTTTGATAAACCTTGACCCCCCCACTCTCCTAGAGTAAATACCTCTGATCACAAGGAAAATTGCAGCATTGATTGGGTCAAGCCTTTTTCCTTGATTTAGGGCTTGTGAGAGGAGAGGCGCCAAGCTAGATGTTCTCTGTTTTCTCTTTTAGCTTTAAAACTTATGATCATTCACTTTTGAAGGAAGAAATATGGAACAGTGAAAGAGCAGCTTCCTTTTGGAGGCAAGAAACAGACAATTTTGAAATCATCTGAATATACTAAAAATGGCAGAATACTTGGATTAATGGACATCTTTTTGAGGGCTGAGTCACCATGACCTAGTACAAGGTACTGTATCTCTTATACCTCAGTTTCCTCACCTTTCAAATATTTAAAATGATTACTTGTGTTCCCTTTGGTGTACAAAACAGTATAATGAGGAAAGTGTTGCGTAAGTTGTAAGATATTGCCTAAATGTGAATTATAACTATAATTATCCTTGAGAAGATTGCCCAGGTTGCTTTCTTAGTAACACGATTTAAGAGACTGGTGATAAAGACATGCTGATGCAATTTGCTATCTCTTCTTTGAATTCATTCCCTAGTATAGCCTGCAGCTTTGAAAAAGATCTTTTCAAGCAAAATACATTATTATTTTCTCTAACCTTAGAAGATAAACATGAGGACAACTCAAGTTTAGGCTGGTACTTTGTATTAGCCTGGAAAAGAGTGTGGTCTGATTTTAATATCAAGTGAGGAGGACAGAAATATTCAGGTTATAGAAGGGATATTTCATCCCAAGCTGAGTGATGGGGGAGGAGGATAAGAGAAATCTAAAATCTTGTTTCCATTTTCTGAATATGGTTCAAATGAGATTTTGTCTTTACCTTTACATTTGTAGAATTTCAGAAATAAAAGAATTTCAGAAAGCATTCCATCCAAACCAAGCCTATACTCAAATAGAACAATGTCCTGCTTGAAGTTAGGTAGATAGCCCTGGTCCTAGAGTCAGGAAAACTTAAGTTCACATCTGACCTCAGACTTATAGCATATTATATTGTTCTTGGACAAATTACTTTTGTGTACCTCAGTTTCCTCATGTGTAAAATGGGGATAAAAATAGTATCCAGCTCTCAGGATTGTTGTGAGGTAATAATTGTAAATGTTTTGACATAGTGCTTAGTATGTATTAGGTGCTATATAACCTTCCTTCTTTTTTTGATCATATCTTCCCACTCGAACATTCTATTTCAGGCAGAGTACACCCCAGTTATACTTTTCTCATTCTTACTTTGAGCTTACACTTATCTTGGTCTGCCTAGATGTCATTTCTTTAAGTGCTATCCAAATTCTTTGTAGTTATTTTTCAGTTGTTTTAGTCATATCTGACTCTTCATGACCCCATTTGGGATTTCCTTGGAAAAGCTATAGAATGAATGGTTTGCTATTTCCTTCTCTAGTTCATTTTACAGATGAGGAAACTGAAGCAAAGAGAATTAAGTGACTGACTCAAGATCACACAGCTAGTGTCTGAGCCCTGATTTGAACTTAAGCCTTGGACTCTATCCCTTATGGCATCTAGTAGCTCATCCAAATTCTACTCATTCTTTTAATATCCAGCTCAACTTCACCCTGCTCTACAGTGGGGTCCACAATGATTCTTCCTTCCTCTGAGTAATTATAAAATTATAGTCCATACTAATTGGTTGGAACAAAATGTTGTTTTGTAATATTTTTCTGTAAAACTTTCATGCTATTAACTTTTGTCTTTCAAGTACTATAGGTTGTAAATTTGTTGAGTGCAAGGACATCTTAATGTTTGGAGTGTCCCAACACCTAGAACAGTGTTATGCCCCAGTTTAAATCCTGCCTCAGATACTCCCTAGCTGAGTGACTCTAGCAAGTCTTTCAATCTGTTTCTTCAGGGGAATAATAACAACACTTACTTTACAGGGTTATTGCCAGGATCAAGTGAGATAAGCTCTTTGCAAACTTTGACACACATGATTATTTATTATTATTATTTGCTCAGTAGAATATAAATTTGTTGTGGTCAGGGACTGTTACTACCTTTCTATGTATCCTCCACACTTGACATGTGCTTGGCCGGTAGTAAGGGCTTAATAAATGTTAGTTTACTGATGATTATTAAACACATAGTATACATTCAATAAATATTTGTGGGAAAATTAGTATGGACTAAGACATACAACAAATTGACAGAGGAGAAATTTGTGTTGGAAAAATGTTTCATATAATATTGTTGATATAGAAAATGTTTAGAGCTTTAAGAGGAATAGCAAATATATATATATATATATAATGATATGCATAATGTACATACATGTATACACACATACACATGATATAGATGAGTATACATATACATACACACAGACACATTATATACATATAAACATAAATATATATGGAGAGAGAAGCAGACACAAAGACAATTAGAGGAGACCTCAGAGACCATTTAGTTGAAGCCCATTAGCAAAGATAAATATAATTTTTTTTTACATTGTTCATTATTTTTCAATATCTCTTCCATGCCTCCTTATCATCAGTCTAAATAATTAAGAATTGAAACTAGTCTTTTGGAACACTGGATGTCATGAGGATATATTATTTGTGACTTCTGGCGTTTGGCAGAGTCAGGAAAGCCCGGATTGCCCAGCTCTTTGAAGATCTGTGTGTGAGAGAACACTGTCAGCTGAATTCCCAACAGACCTATATTCCAATTCTTTCTTTTTGCCAATTTGCAACCCTTTGGTTCCAGTAGGTATTGGATCCAGCTGGATTTCATCCATATTCCAGCTTTTCTGGGAATGACAATACTGGCATTGTCAAGGTCAATGGAACACACTACATGGATTTGGATGTCCTCGTGTGCCTGTGGCATTTCTGTTGCAGAACTTCTTGCCTTTCCCCTTATAGGTCTCAAAGAGGAGGACTAAAAATGCCATGCTAAGCACCATGGTAAACGTCAAGCTGTGAAAAAAGTTGGAGCTCTTTGAATAGATCTGTTTTTAATAAACATTTCCTTGAGGAATAATTGTGTACCCAGCAAAGTGAATCTTAACCTTTCAAACTGACCTGGTGTACCATACTAGGTTTGGAGGGCACTTCTTTTCAAACCTTTCTTTGATCTTCCCTTCTAGAAAGTATCTCTTCATTTTTCCTTCCCTAAATATTTAATTCCATTTGTTTGGACATCTTGGATGACATTTATCACATTCCAATTTGCATTCTAGTTATGTTTATCATTACTAGAAAAAAACCCCAGAGAAATAGATCATTCGTAAAATAGAAATCATGGAAATAGAATCCAATGAAAATAAATGACTTTTAGACATTCTAATTCTCAAATAATACTGGGAATAGAAATAGTAATCAATAAAAAATGATGAACTCGATGATCCAGAAAAGCACAGATAGATTTGTATAAAGTAATGAAAAACAAAATGAGCAAAAAACAATAGAATATTGTATAGAGAAATAACAACATTGTTTTAAGAACAACTTTGAATTACTAAGTCATTTTGACTATTACAAATATCCAAATTGAAGCTACAAATGACATATGAAGGAAGATGCTATCTGCATCCAGAAAAAAACAACTGAGGATGCTTTATAAAAATACACACATATATTTTTGTGTCTAATGGTAGCCATTTCTAAAATAGTTGAGAGAAGAAAAAAAAAGGAAGGGAAAGAAAGTCACATGATAATTTGATTATGTAGTTAAAATCGTATACAATAGATTCATAGTTTCATGTGCAATAATAATATTTTTCTATTCTACTGCAGTATGGAAATAATTATTTTATTCCTTAAGTTCAGAATAAAATAAAACAAAACAAACAAAAGTGCTAAAAACAAACAAAAAAAATACTTGCTTGGCTGTTTGGCTAAAAAAAGATAGAGAAAGGTTTGGATTTACATTTCATTCCATAAACAACAACAAATATTAGTTGAATCAATGATCTACATTTATATTATAAAACCATCAGCTTCCTTCAAACTAAAAGATAAAGGAATCATATGTTTATCTCAGCAATAGAATGAAGGGGATTTTTTGTCCCTCAAACAAATAAAAGAAAGCATTGGAGATTGAATTGTTGGGTTTGATTAGATATTGATTAGGTATTCTTTCTTTTTAAATTAAAGTTTTTTTTAATTTTCAAAATATATGCATGGATAATTTTCAACATTCACCCTTGCAAAACCTTGTGTCCCAATTTTTCCCTCCCTTCTTCTCACCCCTCCTCTAGACAGCAAGAATCCAATATATGTTAAACATGTGCAATTCTTCATACATATTTCCACAAATATCATGCTGCACAAGAAAAACCACATCAAAAAGGGAAAAAAATGAGAAAGAAAAGAAAATTCAAGCAAACAACAACAAAAAGAGTGAAAATGCTATGATGTGGTCCACGCTCAGTTCCCACAGTCCTCTCTCTGGATGTAGATGGCTTTCTTCATCATAAAATCATTTAAACTGGCCTTAATCATGTCATTGTTGAAGAGAGCCATGTCCCTCAGAATTGATCATCATATAATCTTGTTGGTGCTGTGTATAATGATCTCCTTGTTATGCTCATTTCACTTAGTTCATATAAGTCTCTCCAGACTTCTCTGAAATCAGCTTGTTTATCATTTCTTACAGAATAAATAATATTCCATAACATTCATATACCATATTCAGCCATTTTCCAACTGATGAGCATCTACTGTTTCCAGTTTCTTGGTACTACAAAAAGGGCTGTCACAAACATTTTTGCATATGTGTGTTCCTTTTCCTCCTTTATGGTCTCTTTGGGATATAAGCCCAATAGAGACACCATTGAATTAAATGGTATACACAGTTTTGGATCCCTTTGGGCATAGTCCCAAATTGCTCTCTAGAGTGGTTGGATCATTTCACAATTCCACAAACAATGTATTAGTGTCCCAGTTTTTTCACATCTCTTCCAAAATTTATATTATTTTTTTCCTGTCATCCTAGCCAATATTAGAGGTGTGTAGTGATACCTTAGAGTTGTCTTAATTCGCATTTCTCTGATCAATAGTGATTTAGAGCACCTTGTCATATGATTCTAAATTTTTTCCATTTCTTCATCTGAAAATTGTCTGTTTATTTACTTTGACCATTTATCAATTGGAGAATGGCTTGATTTCTTATAAATTAGAGTCAATTCTCTGTATATTTTGGAGATGAGGCCTTTATCAGAATCTTTAACTGTAAAAATGTTTTCCCAATTTGTTACTTCCCTTCTAATCTTGTTTGCAATGCCTGGTTTCTGCCATACTATTTTCCAATTTTCCCAGGAGTTTTTGTCAAATAGTGAGTTCTTAATTCAAAAGCTGGCATCTTCGAGTTTGTCAAACAATAAATTAATATGGTCATTAACCTCACCTGTTCCACTGATCACCTATTCTATTTCTTAATTAATTCTATTTCTTACCAAATGATTTTGATGAACAGTGCATTATAAGTTTTAGATCTAGTACATACATCTAGGCCACTTTCATTTGCATTTTTCATTAATTTTATTGAAATTTTGACCTTTTGTTTTTCCAGATTAAGTTTGTTATTTTTTCTAGATATGTGAAGTAATTTCTTGGGAGTTTGATTGGTATTTTAATTTAGGTAGTATTGTCATTTTTATTATATTAGCTTGCCCTACCCATGAACACTTGATATTTTTTCCATAGATCTGACTTTATTTGTCTATAAAATGGTTTGTAATTGTATTCATATAGTTCCTGACTTTGCCTTGGCAGGTTGCCTCCCAAATATTTTATATTATTTACAGTTATTTTACATGGAATTTCTCTTTATATTTTTTTGTAGCTGAACTTTGTTGGTAATATATAAAAATGATGATGATTTATGTGTTGATTAGGTATTCTTATTATTTGTGCACATTTCTTAAATCTCCTCCACCATTCCTCATTCAGTATAAACTCTACGAGATCATATATTGTGTTGCTTTTCATCTATTTATCCCCTTTAACATATAGTATTATGACCAATGAGCAGCTGCATAATATAAGGCACAGAGAGCCATTTTTAGAACCAAAATTATTTGGATTCATGATCCACCTTTGAAGAATACTGAGCAAGAAATTTAAATTTTCTAAGGCTATATCACAGAATTATGATTGAACAGCACTGATAGAGTTTTGAAATCATTGCATTCTGATGAAAGAAGCCATAGGAAAAGAGTTGGGGATAGGAATTGGAGTATAATTTAATCAACTCAGGCAACTCCTAGGTGAAGAAATTCCCTCCATCAATATAGATCTGGCATCTTTTCTATGGTTTATAGTCTCAGAAAGTTATCTAGAGAATTGAGAAACAGAGTTACTTATCCCTAGTTACAGAGCTATTAAGTGTTAAAGGTGGAACTCTGCTCTCTCTCTCTCTCTCTCTCTCTCTCTCTCTCTCTCTCTCTCTCTCTCTCTGTGTGTGTGTACATGTGTTTCTATGTATATATGTATGTATATATTTATTTTATATGTATGTATTTCTATTTTTCTCTTTATATGTATATATATGTATATGTGTGTGTACGTGCACTGATCTATAAATCTCCATTTCTTTGTATCTATATCTTTATAGGTATGTATTTATGTATCTATAGCTCCCTAATTCTATTTATCTCTATCTATTATCTATCCAAGTTTTTGTCTCTTTTTCTCTAGCATCTATTTTTCTTTTTCTCTACATGTATATTTGTATCTAACTTAATTGAATCTAATCTATTGTTATGCTCTTGTTCTCTCTCCTTTTAACACTCCATGTTCCCATATCTCCATTTAATATATCAGTCTGTTTTTCTGTACTCTATAGAGGGTAACTATTAGCAGTAGCTGCTGATTTCCCAACCTCACAGATCAACTACACAGTTTCTCTATATTGAAACATGTAATCTACTATGATAATCACAAGGGAAAACTGCAGCCCTTTTCACACACAAAATGATAACTCTCCTTTAGTCTCCCACAGATTTTAATGAGACTCACACAAGAGGGTACTTTATTATATACTATGTTAGATTTTAATATACTCTAGAGATAGTTTGGCATAATGAACAAGTTGATGATATTGATGTCAGAAAGACTAAGTTCATATTTTACTGTTGATGCCATCTGTGTGACCTTAGACAAGTCATTTAAGCTGTTTTAGCATGAGGCAATTCCTAGAAGTTTAATTTGCTAAATCACAAATAGGTTGTAATCTATTTTGGTTTTGTATGTCAAGGAAACCAGAGATTCCTAAAAGCATTGATTATAATACTTCAAAATCATCTCACCCCACTAGGGTGTAGGTTTTTCTTCTATGAAGATAGATATCAACCTCTTTCAGATTTCAATTAAAGGGCTGTGGCCACAAAAATCTCTACACAGTAGGATCTACCAAAGCTTACATGACAAAAAATTATAAGGATACAAGAAGATATGGAGTTCTTTATTAGAGGATTCTAACTGGGTTGAGTAGCTTCTTCTTGCTTCCACCAAACTGAGCATCAGCTGTTTGAGGGCAGAGACAACATTTTCCCCTTTTCTATCTTCCACAGAGTTCATCATCTTAACTGTATCATGCTAATGATATAGAAGGCTTATTTCCCCAAAGAATGCATGCTTCTTAAGGGCAGAGACTATCATTTCTCTTTTTGTATCCCTAAGACTCTGTGCAACACATAGCAGCAACAAAATGGATTTTAATTAAATGCTTATTGATTAATCAATTAATTGATCCCCCAAATAAAAATAAAGAAATATAATAAATCTTTGGAGTTCTTTAGTACCTTTTAATACCTTGGTTTACATTTACATTATATTAAAATACTTTTAATTCTCCTGAGGAAAAGTTCATGTAAGTAGTTACTCTTTATATATATTTACAATTGCATCTCTATAATTAAGGTAAATCAACCTGTGATAGGGAAGGGAATAAGCATTTACTGTATCATTCACTGTGCTGAGTTGTTTTTACAAACATTATCTCACTTGATTTTCAAAAACCTGCAAAATAAATAATGTTATTGTCCCATTTTACAGTTAAGGAAACCGAGGCAAACAGAGGTTAAATGGCTTGCCTGTAATTTATATATTTCTGGGGTTAAATTTGAATTCGACTTCTTGACCCAGGCCTCCTGAACTTTATCCAATATGCTCCCAGTTGTCTCTCCTGAGAGAGGTATCACCAATAAGAGGCAAATCAACTTCCTCTCACTATCTCCTTTGTATAGTTTAGTGATCAATGAAAAGTACACTATATTAGTAGTCAGGAACTAGAGGCCTAATCCTGATAAGAACTAGCTGGGTGATAGGAGGCAATCAATCCATTGCATGTCTAGAAGCCTCAGTTTACTTTTTTTTTTTTTTTTTTTTTGACATAAAGAAGTTGGATTAATTGATCACTAAGCTCCCAGCTCTAACATTCTGTGAGTAGATGAGAGTGGTCTTTTCCTGGAATGTTCTCTTTACTCAACTCCAATTATTGACTTCTTTGAGTAGCAATTAAATTTTATCTCCTCCAAGAAGACTTCCCCAATCCCTCTTAATGCCAGTATTTCTCTTTCTTAATTATTTCCTCTTTGTTTTGTATATAACTTGCTTTGTGCATACATTTGCTTGTGTTTTGTCTCTCCCATTAGACTGTAAACTTTTTGAGGTCAGAAGCTATCTAAAACTTAGCACACTGCCTGACATATTGTAGGTGCCTAATGAATGTTTATTGATTTGAATTGGTTATAGTATATAAACAGGGTTCTGTACATAATGTCCTGTTTCTAAATTAAATAAATGCTAGCCAAGTCACTTCATCTTTTTGAGTCTGAATTTGCTCCTTTGTAAAATGAAAGGTCTTGACTATATGGTGTCTAAAGGTAACTTTTAGTCCTACATCTAGAAACTCCTTAAAGACAGATCATCTTTCTATTGATAATCTCCAATTCATCTTTTACATAACTTATTTAAAAGTAGTTATCTTCATTTTGTCTCTCTCATTAGATAGGGAGGTCTTTGAGAACAAAGGCTGTCTTTTGTCTTTTTTTGTATCCCCAGTGCCTAGCACATAACAGACATTTAATAAATGATTATTGATTGATAAACCTGTTGTCATAGAATCAGTTATGAAACACTTAAGATATCAAAGTCCCTTCCTGTTCTGAAATTCTACAATACACTTCTGCTCATAATCTTTTCTTTGCATCAAGCAATCCATTGTTATACATAGATTCTTTTCCCACTCTTTCCTGATACAGCATGAGTAACTGAAGATTTAAAAGACCTTTCCTTTCAAAAAACTCTCTACCTTCAGAACTACCGGTAAGAGCCTCCCTCTACAAATATTTCTTCAACTTGGCCTCAGATAGTCCCATGGATGACTCAGTCTGTTCTTAAGTTACCATTTATTATAGATTTAAATGAACCTCTTGGCCCTAGTTCTTTAAGTGACGTCAATGGGGTTAGATAGTCAAAGGTTGTTTGAGACCCCAAGACTCCAAATTGATTCCTCACTGGGTTGATAGTTTCCTATACTAACCGAGAAGTGCCTAGGTCTCCAGGGTTTTATTTAGAAATCTTTTGAATAATTACTATTCTCTATTTCATGTAGATTTAGGTCTTGTTGAGTTAATATTTATTATTTTAACCAGTATTGATTAAGTATCTACTGTGTGCATAGGTATATCTCAGGTATTGTGGGAAATTTAAGAGTAGGCCTGATGGACCTTAGTCTCAATGGGTTATCATTTGGAAAGACAAAAAGAACTAACAGTAATTTATAGTCATCAGAGAAAGGAGTTAATCAAAAGAGATTAATGGAGAAGGTGACTTCTATGCTAGCTTTTGATTATTATAGAGGTAGAAGAGACAAGAAAACAGAATTTAATAAACATTTATTAATGTTTTTCTGTATTCCAGGCACTGTGTTAGTCCTTAGGGATACAAAGACAGAAAAGATATAGTTCCTGCTCTTATAAGACTAATTCAACTGGGAGGAAGCAGCAATACACAGATAATTCAATATGAAATGTGTACAAAATAAACACGTTAGTTTCTGGTATGAGAAGAACACTAACATTTGTGGAAATCAAGAAAAGCTTCATGTAGGAATTAGAACTTGAGCTGAATCTTTTAGGGAATTGGGGATTTCTGGAAACAAGGATGAGGAGATAGCACATTCTAGTGAGTGGGAAGAGCCAACATCAGGCAAAGGTATGGAGGTAAAAGATATATTGTTGAAGTATGTCATTCTGAAATTTTGAAGGTAAAAAGGGAAGTAATGAGAGCTCAATATTGAAAGATGGATTGAAATTAGATTATGAAGTGTTTTAATTGACAGAGAAGTTTTCATTTTATCATAGAGGCAGTAGGGATTCAATAAAGCTTCTCATACAGAGGAGTAACATGGTAAGAATTTATGCATATCAATTTGGCAGCAGCATGGAGAATGGAAAAGACAGATGAACTAGACATGCTAGGATCATTATAAATGATTGGCCTAGTTGCCAATCAAGGCCATATTGGTGCAGCATTGAGAAATGAGTTGGGTAGATTTAGAAGCATCAAGTAATGGAGGGCCTTAAAAAGGTTAATAGGACTTAAATAAAGCCATGAAACTCATAATCTAAAGGGATAAGTGACATCATGCAAAGATAGAATGGAAATTCCTTCAAGGATGAGTTGGTAAGAAAGATGGTAGGGAAGAGAGGAGAGGACTTATCAGGAGGAAAAAGATGGGAAACATTGACAACACCAAGGTTGTAAGTAAATAAAACCAAAGAAATCAAAACAATTCAGTTGAAAAAAATTAATCACCTAGCCTGATTAAGAAGTAGTTAAATTGTATAGTGTAAAGCATACCTTTGTAAAATCAGAAGGCCTGAATTCTTGACCCAGTTTTTCCACTGGACAGCTGTGTGGGCAAGTCAGTCTTGTTGATCCTCAATTTTCTCATAATTCGCATAGAAAAAAAAAATCTTCCACATGGCTTATAGTTTTTACTATTAGGATCCAATGACTGGGAAAGTATAAGATTTCAAAAAGACTACTGTGAATTAATTAATGCCTTTAAAGGATTTCACAGTATTTACATAACATTTGAAAAGTAGCAAAATATAACTACATAAGTCTGTATATGTACATATATATACATATATATATACATATATGTAAGGTATTCTTTATTGAATCTTCAGAAAAAAAATATATATATTTGCTTATTTACAGAATTTCTTGTGGATTTGAAGAACACTTACATGTAACTCCTAGTAATTTGTAAGCTGGTATCTACGATATGAGATAATTTCTAATTTTTGGTTTTAGCAGAATAGATCAATTAAATAATTACCTGATTAGATTTGTTCACTTTTCATCTCTTGGGTTTGGTTTTGCTATTAGACATAGGATAATAAGATCTACAGGACTGGAAGAGATGTTTTAAGTCATGGAGACTGACCCCTCATTTTACATATGGGGAAACCAAGGTGATTTGCCCAAGGTCATCCAGATAGCAAGTGTCAAGAATAGGTCCTCTGACTCCAAATCCAAAGTGTTTTCCACTCTAACACATTGAAGCATATTAGAGTTACAATTAAGGCAGAGTAATCATGGCTTTGCCCCAAGAAACTTTAATAGTTGTTTAGAATACTTGAAGTCCTTGTCCTCCTGAAGGGTAGAAAAAGCTATAGCTCAGCACCTACTTAGCAAGAATAATTAGTTAAAATAATAAGCTATCAAATGGTAGTTCTCTACCCCTAGTTGCTTCTCACCTCTAATTAATTGAATTTATAATAGGAATGTAATATAAGGGCATGTTTTGTGCTTCTTGATGTAGGTGCCAAAATTGCTGGTTATAATTCTATCTTCAGTTCTGAAGAGACTCTCAAAAGAAAATGTGTTGATGTGGGAGAAGAAGGTTGCTTAGCAAAGAACACACAGGCTAATGCTAATGGGAAGGACTGTGAACTGAAGTGCAGGGTTCAGATAGAAGACTGAGAACATGAAGAGATGCAGGTAGGGACTATGTGGAAATTTGATTTGGAAGACAATAGAGAGACTTCACATGGAAATAAATTATCTCAGCCCCAGAGGTAAAAGATAGATCATATACTTCTCAGCTCTTTGTACTGGATTAACTCTGTGTGGGGAAGTAAGTCAGAGATCACCTTTCTACATCATGTTTCCATGGTTCCTAAAATTCAGAGATGGTACCTGCTTAAAGAGACAATAGAAATGAATCAAGGACAAGGAATCTTTCTCTGAGTCCTTGGAAACTCTTTGCCAAGAAGAAGGTTTTTTTGTCACTGGGTTTTGTTCTACTCAAGTTCTAAAAACCCTAGGCAACCAAAGGTAAGCTCTACAAATATATGCATGTACATTGTGTCTCCGGCATACACAGTCACAGTATTTATAATGGCCACACTTCCTAGCTTATGAAAACCCTCAGATTTTAAACTAAGTCATATCTGTACCTAGTGTGTAATTCATCATTTTTCCATTGAGCCTCCAGCACCTTGTTACCCCCGCCCAGTATTGTTGGCCCCAGGATATCTCATTTTCAATCTTTTCCCACAGGAGTTTTGCAAGAGGCCACAATACATTCCTTACCTATTGTGTGCAAAGTTGATTATAGTTGAAGAGGGAGCTGATTTGCCTGCCTAGGAAGCTGTTTGTGGTTTTTCTTTCTTTCTTTTTCATAACAAAGGGATCAAGAGACCCAGGAAACGGTTATGGTGTACAAACCAGGCAGGAAATAGTCATGAATGCATCGATTATTAGAAAGACCAACCTTTCATTCTGCCCTTCCTTGCCCCCCCCCCCCATTATGGCTCCCACTACCTCTTCTCAGCCTGGCAGCTTCCTTCCAGAACAGCTGGAATGCTTCCTAAGGCGTGGCAGACCCAACATATGTGCAACGTCCTCTGTCCTGGGCTTTGGGGAGAGGTGAAGGTTCCATCTCCTTACTCATCTGAGAGCCCTGGAAAACCACCTGCTTCTTTGTGCAGGTTACTGATACTAGACAGCCTGTGACTGTGGGAACTTAGGAAAAAGGAAAAAATATTTCCGAAGATGGTAGGTAGAGATCAGTTCCCAGGCAAGCTTCCATTTTCTCCCCTGGCTGTTGGCATTTCCTTATTCCTGCAGAACTTCAGAAAGTTCTCTCATTCTTTCCCCTCTATTCATAAATGTTCTATTGATTATTCCCCCCTCCCTCAATCACTCCGTTTCCTTCTGATTGACCCCCTCTTCTCTTTCCTTAATCGATGGAACCTATATTTTTGGTAATAAAGTTGTATAAGGTAGATGACACTATGGGTAGAACACTGAAGTTAGCAAGCCCTGAGTTCAAACTCTGCCTCAGTCATTTGTGGGATCCTGAGCAACTCAGCTTTCTTGTCTGTAAAATGGGAATAATGATGGCACCTATCTCACAGGATTGTTGTGAAGTTCAAATGAGATAATATATGTAAAATAGTTTGCAAATGATTATATCTATTATTAGATCAGGTAAAAAATTGACATAATTGTTATTGTTCAGGTCATTTCAATAATGTCTGATTCTTTGTGGGGTTTTTTTTTGGCAAAAATTTGCTTTTTCTTGATTTTCATACATACATACATATACATAATGAGGAAACTGAGGCAAACAGGATTAAGTGACTTGTTTAGAGTGACACAGGTTCAGCATTCTATCCACTGCACCATCCAGATTCCTGATTGTCATATATAAAAACATATGCTTCATTCTGCACTTCTCTACCAAGAAGAGACAGTTGTCCTTCAGAGTCTTTTTCTGCTTATTTTTGCTTACTTTGCTTCTGCAAGTTTTCCCAGATTTCCTTGAATTCTTCTTAATCCTCGATTCTAATATCTTCTTTAGATTCCCAGTGTGATGTAATGTCATATGGTGAAACACAATACAATAAAACAAATTCTTGTCAGGTACTTGCTTGTTCAGATAACCATGCAAGGTTCTGGAAAAGATTCAAAATGTAGATAAGACCTACTCCATGACCTCATAGAACTTACAGTCTAGTAGAGGAATAACACACAAAGATAATTATGATTCACAATGTTGAATTTTGATTATTTTAAAGAGATAGATAACAGAGGCCTATGGAAGAGTCATTTTAAAGTCGGGGAATTGGGAAAAATTTGTTGGAAGAAGCCTATATATTGAGTTTTAAAGGATGATTTGGATCAGCAGATGAAAATGGCATTGTATATATAATATGTGTATGTGTATATATATATATATTTATATATATATATATATATATATATATATGTATATGTATATATGTGTGTACTTCTCAGCTTTTTGTATTGGATTAACTCTGTGTTGGGCAGTAAGTCAGAGATCACCTTTCTACATCATGTTTCCCATGGTTCCTAAAATTCAAAGATGGTACATATATATGCATATTACATTATGTGTATTAGCCAATCCCCAATTGATGGTCTCAATTTCTAGTTCTTTGCCAGGATATATAATATGAATAGAGATAATATAAACTTTTTAGAACATATAAGTTCCTTTTCCCCCACTGATCACCTTGGAAATTGAT
This sequence comes from Sminthopsis crassicaudata, assembly GCF_048593235.1. Classification (NCBI taxonomy): domain Eukaryota; kingdom Metazoa; phylum Chordata; class Mammalia; order Dasyuromorphia; family Dasyuridae; genus Sminthopsis; species Sminthopsis crassicaudata. Next base: position 104,899,621 of record NC_133617.1, read on the forward strand.
CTAAAAGTGGAACTGTTGAATCAAAGATTATACACAGTTTTATAACACTTTGGATATTATTCCAGATTGTTCTCCAAAATAGATAAGTTCAGAGTTCTACCAACAGTACATTAGTGTCCCAACTTTCCTACATCCCCTCCCAATTTCCCCTCTATCATTTTATCCAATAGATAGATATAAGATATCTCCAAGTTGTTTTAATTTATATTTCTCTAATCAGTAATAATTTAGAGCATGCTCATGTACTCTAACCATTTACCAATTGGGGAATGGCTTATACTCAGCATTGGGACCTCCAGTAAATGCCTACCTTATCAGTCTTTTACTCTGGGCATCCTAATGTTTGTTTTTCCTCCCTTGTACCCTCTGTGCTGGCCTGGGCTCTGTGTACATTCTAACTTTTTGCGTACATACTTAGTAGTTCAGCTATAACTCTGGCATCATGTCCTTAGTGAATTGAAACTCAGCTTTACCACCTAGATTTTGTTATTCATGTGATCCCTGAATAGCTCCTTTTTCAAAGATGAATGGATAGTTTCCTCATATCTTCTCTCACAAGAGTCACAAAGAGCCCAATTTCTAGACTGGAGATAGCTGAAAAATGTGTTTAAAATTACCTATTTGAACAAAATCTGCCTCTTCTCTAGGCCTTAGTTTACTTTCCTACAGAATTAGGGGTTTTACTAGAACACTTGTCTCAGATTCTGATTGCATGTTTAATTTAAGTTTTATCATTATCTTATTTGCACTATTGCTATCTAAATTTTTATTTTTGCTCCTGAGACATATTAATTGAATTGCATATTTTTCCAAACAAAGGGACAAAGGTTTGTATAATATAGCTTGTCGAACAGCAACAAGCCAGAAGTGACCTTCTGACTGAAATTTTGAGAACTCTCAACTAGATGATCTTTAAAATTCCTAATGGACCTAGGTTCAAATTTTTTCTCTGATATTTATAATGAGTGTGGATTTATATATCTCTTCATCTCTCTGAGTCTCAAATTCCTTATCCTTCTTAGTATGAGGATGATCACCTTCAGATCTATGAGTAGGATAGAATGTCTAGAGTTCTAGATTCCAGGTAATGCTATGGGAGAGAATTGTATGTTTACAACCTTATTCCTTTATTAATTTTATCTCTAAGTACCAAAGGGTTTTAGTGGGTATGGATATGTACTCCAGGATTTTACAATTATAGAAGCTCTAAAATTGTCTTATCTCTTCAACCTCAGGTGGACCGAAGGAAAATCCCATCTTCCTTTGAGTTAACTTGCCTCCCTTGTTCTGTAAGTATATACACTTACCAAATAATTAAATTAAATTATTAATAGCCATCTCATGTATGTTGATGGTACCCTCAAATAATGTAGAAATGCAAATCAACCTTACATGGAACAGGCTTTCACCTATAGGATATAATGACTGCAGCTGAGCAGTTGGATTTTTTCCCACTCTCATTCCTGACTCTCTTTATCACCAAGGTGTAATAGGAAATGAAGTGGGTAGACAGGTAAAAGGCGAATGAGAGTTTGCCTAGGCTGTGTTTCAGGAAAGAGAGGGGTAAACATAATGGCTTCAGACGCAATTTTGAGTCTCTCACTTATCTCATTTGCTATTTTGGCTTGGTGTGTTCTTGGTTACCTTGGCCAGTTCCAATCTATTTAAATCTTATTTTTATCTGGCTAGCACTTGGCCTCTGCTCCTGGTCTTTTTGCTTCTGGCTTCTCTTCTGGCAAATATCACAAGGGGAGCAATAGCTTCCAGAAATTGGTCTGATCTCTGTTTGTGTGTGGTAGCTCCCCACACCCAGTGGGGGAGAAAGTCCTAGCCTATACTGACAAAGGTCAATGGGGATTTTTGGAGCATGAAGCCTTTTTTCTTCCATCTTTTGGTCACTCATTTGTGAAAATCTTTGTTAAGACCACTGGAAACTGGAAAGACCTATAGTTTTCCCATGGGGCCTAAGTACCTCTGGCCATTCTTTTTCTAGTTTGGAAACAATGTCTCTGGAATTAGAGTTAGCAATTAAATGGATTAAATGATTCATTTCTATGTATATGATTCTAAAAGTTTAGAAGTGATTCTTGACTATTTTGTGTTCACAGATTTCACAGCCTTTACAACACATATGGGTTCCCAGGACCCCAAATTACTTTTGTTTCAGTGAAGAACTTGAGATGACTTTTATTGAGATGACTAGGGTGGGATTGCTACATCCTCATATTTACTTGGTAATCCCAATGAAACTTTCCCCCCTTTGTGTGCTTTTCTAATATATCCATTTTACTTCTGGTTTTCTCATCCTAGCTAAATTCTGTTCCTTTTATTAAAAGTAATATTCATTATTAAATTATCCAGATACCAGAATATTTCTAAAAATGAGCACAATAGTCCAACTTAGGTGATCAGCTTGTCAAATATGAGCCACCTTGTAGGACAGCTGTGAAAGAGATTCCTGTTTCTATTAGGAAATAAATTAAGCTTAGAGTTGTTTGTAGGCTATATTATACTCCCTACATACTCTCTAAAACTCAGTTTCCTCATCTGGGAAATGGAGATAATAATTATAGTAACAGTTTTACAGGATTGTGCAGTATTGTTTTATAGGATAGAGATCAGATAAGTTAATGATGAAAACAACTTTGTTACCTTTAAATAGCATTTGTTTTATTACTGGAAAGCTAGGTGATATAGTGCATAGTGCTCCAGGCCTAGAATCAGGGAGACGCATCTTCCTGAGTTCAAATCTGATCTCAAACATTTACTAGCTGTGTGACCCTGAGAAAGTGACCCCATCCTGTCTGCCTCATTTCTTTATCTGTAAAATGAGTTGGAGAAGGAAATGGCAAACCATACTTTTGCCAAGAAAGAATTAGACATTTCCAAACAACAAAATTGTTGTTGTTATTATTATTATTATCTGAAATGCCTAAATTATAGGTCTGCTGTGAGGATCCATGATAATAAATGAAAAGTTTCCTGTATCTATGAAGTACTATATAAATGTAGTTTATAATAACTACTATTATTCTTATTGCCATTTGTGCAACTCTCATGCTTAGTTATACCAAATCAACTTTTTTTGATAGTCAGTCAGTTAGCTTTTATTAAGTGTCTATTATGTGCTAAGGCATTCTGGTAAGCACTAGGGATACAAATAAAATATAAAAGACAAAAGAAAAGCAGTCCCTGATTTCAAGGAGCTAAAGGCAGTTTCTATCCTCAAGGAGCTTATAATTTATTAGGGGATATAACATGCAAACATATATACACACATACACACACACATGCATACATACAAAGAAAGTTATATACAGAACAAATAGGAAATAATTAACAGAAGGAAGGCACCAGAATTAAGAGAGGAAGGAAAGGCTACTAACAGAAGATGAATTTTAGTTGGGACTTATAGGAAGCTGAGGAGGTCAACAATCAGAGCAGGAGAAGGAGAGTATTCCCAACACGGGACAGACAATCAGAGAAAAATGTTGAGAGATGATAGATGGAGTGTCTTGTTTGTGAAAAATCCAGTTGCTAGATCTCAGAGTACTTTTGGGGGAATAAGGCACAAGAAAACTGGACAGTTAGGAGGGGACTTTGAATGCCAAGTAGAATATTCTTGGAGGCAATAGGGAGCCACTGGAGTTTATTGAGTAGTGGGGGAAGTCTGAGCTGACCTGTACTTTTGTCACTTTTAGTAGATGAATACAGGATAACTTAAGAAAACAAATAGACTTTAAGTAAGCACACCCACTAGCATCTATTGCAAGAGTCAAGGTGTGAGGTGATAAGGGCTGTACTAGAATGGTGAAGGTGTCAGAAGGGGCATATATGGGAGATGTGGCAAAGCTATTACTGACAGGGTTTGGCAATGGCTTAGAAATGAAGATTGAGAGATAATGAGGAATTCAGAATGATTCCTAAATTTTTAGCCTCAGGGTCTGGGAGGATAGTATTGTCCTCCAGTTCCATTTTGTACATAATGAGTTTAATATGTCTACTGGACATCTAGTAGTAGATTCAATGAACATTATTTTGTGATTTTCTCCAGCTCTTTGGAGCATCATATGATGAAGCAACATAGGGATGAAGGCAGAGCGTGATGGGAGTAAACCAGGATTGAGTCTTGGCAGGTAAGATGAGCAGTGGGATAAGAAGGCAAGGTATTTAAGAAAAGACAGAGTTGGTTTATCTGGTTCATCAAAAAAATCAATATAGGTAAAGGAGGAAAGTATAGCTGTTGTTGGGGGGAAGGAGAAAAGGGTAATATAGCTGAGAAAGGACTGAGGAGTCAAGGGATTGGAGGCCACAAGGAAGACAAAGAATGGTGATTGAGATTGCAAGGAAAAAGAAGTGGGAGGACAACAGTTTATGATCAGATAAGGAAATTTCAGAGTTCAGTTGTGGGTGACAGAAAGATGGAGGGCATAAGCATCTTTGTGTAACTGAAGTGGGATAAAGGGACAGATCATGGGAAATAGGAAGTTAAGGAACTGAGAGGTAAAGATATTGTGGGAGTATCAGTAGGAATATTGGTATATCCTGCCAAGTCTCAATCCTGGTTTATTAAACTCACTATGTACAAAATGGAACTGATTATCCATCCACAAACCCACCTTTCTTCCTATTTTCCCTATTACTGGAGGACAATATTATCCTCCCAGTTTGATACTGTTAACTAAAAAGAAACATAAGTCCATGAGACATTACATTGCAACTAGATTTTATTACAAAAACAATGAATATGTTCACAATATAAAGAGAAACTTGCATATTTATGAGAGTACAACAAAGGAAGGAGGAAAAAAAAGAGTAGTAGGGATGGGAGTGCTACATGAGGAGCATTTACTCCAGAGCTTTAGAGATGAGATTGGGGGTGAGTGATTGCATTGAGAGGGTAGTATAGCATTGAGGAGAGTATTGAAGGGAGTGGGAATATGGGAGAGGGTAATAGACAAAAAGAGCTATAATGATGGTGGTCATTCCAGAATTACTTGTATAAGGGAGTATATGACCAAGTGGAATTTTGTTAATCATTGTTGAATGAGTTCAGGAGGATTATTAATGCCTCAAGGAGTTTGGCTTCTCAATGTAGTCCTCTCTGAGGGTTCAGATCTGGGGACCAATATACAAAGCAGATGAAAAAGATAATTTCTCTCCTATCCTCCCAGGGAGCCCAGGCTCAGAGTCAGGTGGAGGGAGCAGATTATAATGACATCTCCCTTTCCCTGCAGGTAGAAAGAATCTCCTCAGGGCAGCAAAGGTAAGAAGGAAGACCAGAATGTGACGGAAGGGTGATCTTCTGCTTGTAGAAGGAGGTCAAGTTAAGAAACAAGAGATGGAATGGCTCAGGCAAAGAGTGATTGATAATTGATCTCGTTTGGAAGGTCCTGAATGTTTTGGGATTTGAAGCAATTAGTATAACATCACACAAACAGGAAGGCTCCTTACCTTGCCTGCCATTTATAATGAATGAATGAATTGACTTGGGCTATGCTCTGGTTGTCTGTCATACCAGTAGTGTACACTTTTGGTAAGCAGAGGTCAATTTTTGCTTTACTTGATGTTATCATAGCATCATCATCACACAAAGATGTCTCTGTGTTTTCTTCTTTCAAGGAATCTTGTATAGGCCTGACAGATTAGAGTAAAGGAGTAAAATTTTTTCTTCAGAATCACATATTTTCATAGTCCACAAAAATGAACACAATGGGATATTGTATCCTCTGTAATTTTCAGGAAATTATAATAAGATGTATTCTATTATGGAAAATAATGTTGAAAACTCTACCATCTAATACCCTCATCAAGGATGCCTTTAATTCATGTGTAGAGTTTTTTCATGCCATTTTTATATAACTAAAAAAGTAGACTTAAAGTTTAGTTTACATCCTCTTTTGGACATGCATTTTTTTTTTGTAACAAGAAGTGATTTCTGCCATACTTTTAATATCTTCCCCACCTTCTAAGGCCTTAAAACTTGATCCCTTAATGCTCTCAAAAGTGTGTTGCCTTCCTACAATGGCCTCTTTTGTATATACTTAGTCGAGTTCAGATGCTTTTTACCATTTTTCTTCATTCAGAGTCATTTCCACTTCCTCTATAAGCATGTGTAGTAGTGTATTACTATAGTCTAACTGGGGAGGTTCTACCGTCCTTGATGGTAAAAAAAAAATTGTTTTTAAAATATTGGCACATATTTTCCATCTTTTCACTATTAATTGTACTCTTTCCAATTCCAACCTTAAATGTCCTTGGGGTGACTTTGTTTAGTTAGGACTTTCTCCAAGCTTTCTTTAAATTGGTTTTCCCCACTACTGCCCCTTTTTGCTTTATGAGGTGATACTGCTCATAATCTTTCACTCCTTCCTTGTGAGATTTTACAAACGAGTTTATATTCCAAGCTTATGTTGCCCTTGGCTGCTCTGTCTACTTACTTGGCAAATAAGTCAAATGTTTGCTGACTAAGGGAGTTTTTAGGCTCTTTTGGTCTCCTGATTATGGCAATTGATTTACATCAGTTAAATTTCTATTTGAAAGGGTTATAGTAGGTGTCAATGTCCTATTCATTCATATGTATTTGTATATGTATGAATGCATGTAAAATAATCTAGCCTTTCAGGAACTGAAAAAGCTCCTTTAATGACCCCAAATTTCTCCTAGAAGTTTTTATCACCCAACTTTTAGTGCCAGTATTCTACTTATTTTGTTGTATAGTTGTGAATCACAGAACACAACCATCACTAAAGAATTAAAAGTATCACTCAGAGGGCAATGGAAAGGTAATGGTGGATATGAGTTGGTTATAGGCTATAACAAATATAGAATTTGAGAAAAGAGTTGCTGTATTGTTAGTAAAATATATGATAAAGCAGAAGTATCAGACACCCAGCTTGCCATGTGCCCAGCTAAGTTAAAATATAATTGTCAAATATTTACAAAATTAATAAAAATATTATACAACATAGATAATGGTAATTTTTAGTTTATTAAGTCAATATGTGGTCCACAAGGATCCTTATATATATTTTAATAGCCCTTGTTTCTACTCCAGCTTGCTACCACTGCAATAAAAAAAAGAATATGTGCTGGTCACATGACAAGAGCAATGTATAACAGGTAAATAGCTTGTATACTCCTTTGTTGTACTTAGGATTTTAGGAAAACAAAAAGATGGCTCTCAGAAAGTTTCAAAATGAATTTATGGACACATATGGAAAAACCTAGGATGGGCAGGAATGAATAAATTGTGATACCAAATATTTGGGATTCACCTAAAGATTACAGTTTGATTATTATACACATTTGCATTCAAACATGGGCAAGTATGTATGAATACACATGTTCTGAAGCCTAATATCTTTGGAAATGAATGGACTAGATTCAATCATGAAGGCTTCTCAAAAAATTATTGTAGCTTATTTTGCCTCTACCTGGAATTTTTCTTCAGAACATCTAAATTGATCAAGATTTTCACTTTACTCTAAAGGAAATTAACTCATGTAAAAAGAACTGAGAATAATGAAATATTAGCACCTAAGAGGCATATAAGATAAGGTAGCTATGTTGTATAGTTGATAGAGTGCTAGATAGACTTGGAGCCAGGAAGATATGAATTCAAAGCCTGCCTTAGGCACTTAAATGTTATGATGCTGGGAAAGTCAATTGACCTCTCTCAGCCTCAATTTCCTTACTTATAAAATGGAGAAAATAAAGAGCACCTATCTTAGAGGACTTTTGCGAAGCTTAAGTGAAATAATATATGAAAAGTTTTTTGCACCTTAACTAAATAAAGTAATTCTATAAATGCTTATTATCATTATTATTATGTAAGAGTATGGCAAGGGTATGTTTTGTCACCTTATTTATTTAACCTATATTCAAGGTAGGTCATTTGAAATATCAGGTTCAATAAATCAAGAGATACAATTAAGTTTGCCAGGAAAAATATCAACATGCTCAGAAATACAGACACTACTACTTTGATGGCAGAAAGTGAAAAGAAATCAAGAAATTTCTTGATGAAGGTAAAAAAAGAGAAAAGTATAAAAGCTGACTTGAAGCTTAACATAAAAAAGCTAATATCTTTGCAACATCTCTTCCTGACAAATAGGGGGAAAATAAATGTTAGGTTTTATATTCTTGGGCTTAGATCACTGCAGATGGTGACTATAGTCATGAAATTAAAAGACAAGCATTTGAAAGCACTCAGAAGGAAAGCTATGGCAAATCTAGATAGCAGAGACATCACTTTTGAATTGTAGTGCTGGAGAAGACTTTGACAATCCCTTAGACAGCAAGGAGATCAAACCAGTTAATAATTAAAGAAATGAATTCAGGTTATTCATTGAAAGATTAAATAATGAAACTGAAGCTTAAATGCTTGGAAAAGACCCTGATACTGGGAAATGTTAAATATAAAAAAAAAAGGGGGCAGCAAGAGAGAATGAGATGGATAAAGAATGTCATGGAAATAATGATCATGAACTTGGACAACTTTGAGATATAGTGAAGCATAGAATTTGATATGATCCCTGGGATCATGAAAAGTCAGCTATGACTGAAGAAACAACATGAAAAGAATTGCAACGGCATAATTAAACTAACTCTGTCAATTCCTTTATTTATCTATGCAAGGAGAATATTGGATTCACTTCGCATATTAGTGTAGCTTCCATTTATTTTCTAGTATAAAGTACAAGGGGCAACTAGGTGATATAGTATCTTCCTGAGTCCAAATCTGGCTTCAGACACTTACTGTGTGATCCCAGGCAAGTCACTTAATTCTGTTTGCTTGAGCTTCTTCATCTGTAAAATGAGATTGAAAAGAAAATAGCAAATCAGTCCAGTATCTTTGCCAAGAAAACCACAAATAGAGTGTTGAAGAGTTGGATATGATGAAAAAACTACAGTTCAAATGAACAACTGAACAACAACTGGCATTAGTATTGATGAGCTATCAGGCTATTTAAAAGAAGTCTCTAAGCATTTTGGGTACCTACAATGAAGGGCTTATGAAAAAAAAATGACTTATGGAAGGACATGGATAAGAGCTATATAAGTAAGATGGTCAAAGACATGCTGCAAGGTGTGTTTTTAGAGAGAATAGCTACATCCCTGAGGTCACAAAGCCATGGAAGTATCAAAATAGGTAAATAATAGAGAAGTAATCTAACCTGTTGATCCAGTTAACTAACAGTCATATCCTAGCTTTAGACAAAAATGCTTTCTTTTTCCTCCCCATAGGAGGTCAGTTGGAATCTTCACAAAGTAAACTCATATCATGGACATGTGAAGTCTTAGAAGTGAGTGAAGATGAAGACCTAGTTGAAGAAAAACATTGGCATCTGTCCAGCTTGCTACTTGGAAGTCTTGGCTCATCCCTCATTCTACTACTTATTTCAACTACTTATTTGATATTATATTCTATTTCTCCTAGTTCTACTTCAACTACTGGCATGGCACTAGTACATGCTTTGGCTTGACTCGGGAACCACTGGTGCTTTTCTTGTGGCAAATATCATCTTTGGGTGCCATAATTCAGCCCTAGGATGGTGTAGTGAAAAAAGGGATGAATTTAGAATCATGAGTCTGTATTCTATGGCCTACATGACCTCAGACAAGATAGTTAGCTTTTTCAGACTTCAGTTTCCTGGTCAGAAACATGGGATTTGGATTAAATGGTTTCACATCTTCTTGGAGCTCTGAATCTATTATTGGGGCCTTCTTGCCCCTCCCCAAACCTCTGCTCATGATTTTATGTTCTCGCGCTTTCTTTTGGATAGTAATTTTTCATAGAAGGGTGGAGAGTGGGAAGGAAAGTTGCCTAAATTCTTTCAGAAAATGCAGTTTTTCTTGGCAAGACTTCTATACATGTCTACTATATGCATAATAGATTTTTTAAAAAAAATTAGACATGACATATAATTTTTATTTTGAAATATAATTACAATTATTTTCCTCAAAAGAATTATTCAGATCATTGAGATACCCCAAGAGTACCACCAAACCATGATTGAGAGTCATAACCATAAATAGAAAAACAGGAACAATTGATGATGTCACATGGATTTTCTGAGATATGTTATTTGATACTGTTCCAAATGGAAAACCAAGAATTGGGCATTTCTAATATATTACTACTCTCCTTTCCTCTCCAAATAAAAATGTGAAATCTAGTAATTGGTTAACATATCTATTAATGAATATGGAGCATACCAAACAAAGCAAACAGTTTGGGGTAATAAGGTTAGTTTTTCTCTATCTAAAACAGAGATAATCTCATCAAATTTACATGAGCAAATCAATACCTTTTCCCATTACTGTAAACACCATAGAACTTTTCAAAAGACTTCAGCAACTTCGCAGCAAATTAGTTTTCCCTGGGATGTCATAGACTTATGTGTTGATTTAAAGTTCTGAGGGAAAGATCAAGAGAAATATTAAGAAGGAGCCACCTGGGGATAACAAAAATTCACCATTAGCTAGATTTTTTTTAAACCGAGTAGTTTTGGCATGACACCAAAATACTGAGTGAGAAAGTATTTACAATCACATAGGGGGCAAAATTATAGACTAAATGAGTGACTGCAAAATCAGTGATAAGTTTTGATAATTTCTGTTTTGACTATAGGTGTCTACTATAATATAGAACATTGTAATAGTCAGAGCAGCGTAGTGTTTAGAGATTAAAGAAGTCAAGGTTTCAATTTGACACTGGGCTGTGTGACCCAGTCCAAGTCATTTAACCTTTCAGTGTTCTAGATAAATCTCTTAAGTAAGGCTGACTGAATAAATTACAGCTAAATCAGATTTCTCATTCTGCCCAAATCTATTATTCACTGGCAGAAAGACTTTCATCATTGCAAGTTCTCTTATTGATGAAATTCCATGTTTGATTGTTTTTTTTTTTTGCTCTACCTCCTCACAAATCCTTTATAGACATAAGCAATTTTTGTTTGCTTGTAATGTTTCTTAGTTTTGTAAGTGTGTTTCACTGTGAAAAAGAGTCTAATCCATACAACTACAGCAAACTTTGAGACCACATAGCAAAGACTATATAGCTATGGGCTCCATGTATGTGCTGTATATGATAACCTATAAATTTAATCACAGAAAATTGTTTTGGATGGCAAAATGCTAATGCACCAAATATGATGAAATAAAAAAGAAAGAAAAATGGCTCTATATATAGCTTTAGCAAGGACAAAGGAAGTGATTCAGTTGTTCCTACCTTGAGATCTATCCCCTAGTGAGACACTCTATTTCCCTTGGCCATGATAAGACACTACATACTAAACTACATTTATTTAGACGTCCTTGATTCCACTTTTATTCAGATACCCACAAGGATTCATGTTCAACAACAACAGAACAGGTCACGGTGAGATATGGAGAGACAACTCACCCCCACCCAACATATACCAGATTCACTCCCCAAGAAACACATCATATTGAGCTGTTGCAGTAAGAGTGCTCAGAATCAATGCCAGAACCAATTTGTTTTTGTGACCTTACACTTCAGATGGAGAGATTGCTTTCTTTCTTCAAATTCTAGACTGGGAGGATTTTGTACAAGTCACATATCTTTAAAATTAATACTTTAAAAAAATGGATACATTTTAACATGTGCTAGGGTCTAGAAGTAACAAAGTTTAAACAATATATAATATCTATTTTCATATATCTGTTAGCTTTGTAAAGGATGACACCTCTCATAATAGATATGCCTGATAGTCTATATATACTAAGTGTTTGGTTTAAGGGGAAAATTTTCTATGAAACAAAAGTAGAGGCAAATATGGGAATCAGAGGCCCTTTAATGTATGAGGCAATATTTGATCAGGATTTTAAAGGATGTGTAGGACTTATTTGGGGATGGGAGTAATTTGCTTTGTCTGGAGTTTGAAGTGAAAAGAAGGAAAACATGTGATAAGCCTAAAAATGTAATGTTGAGTCAGTCTATGGGGGGTCCTTGAATGTTAGTCTAAAATTTTTGGTCTTTCTCCAATAGACAGAATAGAATCACAAAATAATATGCTCATAGATTGAAAAATAGGAGGAGTCTTAAAGCCCATATGGTCCAATCTATTTTAAAGATGAGAAATCTGAGTTCCAGCCAGGGTCAATGTTTTTGCTCAAGGTCTTCCAGTTAGGAAGGGTCAGAGGCAGAATGTGAACTTTTTTTTTTTTTTTAATTTAGGAGTGACACAACCATACCTATGTATAAGAAGAATTTTTAAAAGTGGTATGAAGAATGGATTAAAAGGGGCAGAAATTAGCTGGAAAACATAAAAAGAAATTTCTATAATGATCCAGACAGGTGGCAATGAACATTTATACTAGGGTGGTGGCTGTGAGATTAGAAAGGAAGAATCAGATGTGATAGTTTTTGGGAAAATAGATGCTATAAGATTTGGAAATTGATGGTATAAAAGAGAAGGGAAAGAAGAGCAAAATATAAGCAGCCTTAAAGGTTTCAGCCAGAGGGCCCAAAGTAAATGGCAATCACGCATTAATTATAAAGGAAAAATAAAATAGGAAGAAAAGATAGTATCATGATTTCTTCTTTATTTTTGCTGCTATGATGTAGTTCAACTAAAATCAATCAACAAGGATTTATTTATTTTTTTCAATTATTCAGTTGTGTCTAAGTTCATACCCTGTAGAACCTACTGTCCATTGAGTTTTCTTGGCAAAGACACTAGGGTGGCTTCTATTGCCTTCCCCATGGATTAAGGCAAACAAAATTGGTGACTTGCCTAGGTTCCCACAATTACTAAATGTCTGACATTGGAGTTTAACTCATATTTTCTTCATTTCAGGCCTAGTACTCCATCCATTGAAATATCTAGCTGCCCCTATTTATCTATTAGATACTATTTGCCAGATCAAGTTAGGTAATGAAGGTTTAAAAGCAAAAGTGAAAGACTCATTCTCAAAGACATTATGATCTAATGAAGGAGACAACCTGAAATATATGCATAATATCCAAAACCAATTTTGCATATTTTATTTGAATTGATTCTCACAATAGCCCCATGAAGTAAGCACTATTATCCCCATTTTATAGATAAGAAACTGAGTCTGGGAGAAGTTAATTTCTTGGGAAGTAAGTAAGGAGGGAAGGGAGGGTCCTTCTAGCAATTGGGGAATCAGGAAAAGCTTCCTGTAGAAAGAAACTGTTGTTTGAGGTGAGTTTCAAAGAAAACCAGACCTGCCAAGAGGTTGAAAGAAAGTTCACTTTTCAAAACCAGTTCCTTTTTTTAATGCTTTTGGGGCTGGGAGGGGGAGTAGGGGGAGTACTGGAGGTAAATGGTTAATGTTACAAATGCTTTGTCTCAAGTTCTCTGCAAAAGTCCTGGGAATGTATAATGAGATTTGCATTAACCCAGAGGGCACCATGTAATTTGTTCATGGGGGAAATAGGAAAGGATGGTGACTCACAGAGGCTTGCCCTGTGGAAACTGGTCCATCACAGTGCTAAGCCAACACACTAGAAGGAGACATCACGAATAAAAAGAAATACTGTGCTTCCATAAAGAAATCTGGAACTCCTGAGATTTCCATCTATCTAATGCACACACATAAGGAAGAACAGCATTCATGACAGGAGTTCCCCTGCCAGCTCAGTGATTAACTAATGCCTATCACTGGGACATCTGGTGAGCTTTAATAGCTTATTCTGAGCTTGGGGAATTGGTGAGAAAACTCTTCAAGTTCCAGTGTGGTGACTTCCATCTGTCAATGACAAAGGTGAGAGGCACCAGCTGGACTAAAAGCTGGTGAGAAATAGGGATTTCTAATGTATCACTCTCCTCACCTCCTTGATAAGAACTTTTCCCCCTGGACCTCACATAGTGCTTTGTTCTGAAGCTATGTCATGATGTACTTGGGTATCATGGCTTGTGGGAAGGGAATGTGTGGTAGAGTGGCTAGAGAACCTCCTTTGAGGTTTGCAAGACCTGGTTCTGGTCCCATCTCTGACCCATATTGACTGTGCCATCCTGGATAAGTCATTTAAATTTTCAGTGATCCAGCTTGAGCTCTAATTACAGAGCAGATGTTAATCTACATTGGCAGAAAAAGTGTTCCCTCTTCCCGAATTCTTGAGGATAGTGAAAAACCCAGGTTTGGTTCCTTTTTGTCTCTTTTGGTGTTCTAGTCCTAGACTGTGAGCTCTATAAAGCCAGAGACTTTTTATGTCCAAATCATGTCTCCACTGGTCTTGTTCAAAACTTGACTCAGAGTAGGAGCATCATAAGTGTTTGTTTGCTGAAAGAAGTATACAATATGGGTCCTAGCTCTGAGAGATTTACAATTTGATTAGAAAGACAAGAAATAATACAATCTGAGTTGGAAGGGACTGAAAAAGTCATATAGATCAACCTAAACCTCAGTAGGAATTCCATTTACAAATTACCTTCTCTGAAAGGCAGTCATACAGTTTTTATTTGGTCATCTCCAGTGATAGGATGTAGCCATGGGGAGGAAATGGAGAAGGACAGAAACTGCAGAAATGCTTTTCCCTTAGTGATTGTCTTCCAAGAACCCCTCTGCTTCTTCCAACACTCATTCCCATCTCTGTGGGTTCTCAAATCTCAGAGAGCTATGAAATGCATTTCTAGCAGGAGAATCACTGTAGCTTGAGATAACTAATGAGGTTCTTAGACAGACCGGCTAAAGATCAGTGAGTGAACCAGCTAGCACTCAGAAAAATTGTCATTCTCCTGTGTCTTAACCTGGTGTGACTACCTACATTAAGAAGGGCCATGACATATTTAGATAGCCAGTTAAACCAATGGTTATATAGAAATAAAACAATAGATAATTGACAAAGGTAGATAAGTAGATAGGTAAGATAGATAGACAGACAGACATAGATGGATAACAGAGCATTCATTAAATGCTTATTTATTCATTAAATGATGCCCAGATCAAATGACTCATAATGCTTTCTTTCATTCCTTTAGTTCAAAGTGATCCCTTTTTTTGCCTTTAGAAATAACCATTCTTGGTGCATTTTGTCTATATCTGCCTTTAAAACATACTTTTATATTAAAGTTATCTGAGTATATGATATCCCCTTTCTAATTGAATATGAAGTCTTAAAGGAAAAAGATTGTTATAAATATTTGAGTCTCCACAGACAAGTCCAGAGTCTGGAACATTGTGGATATTTAATAAAAAATTGTGAAAATAAATTGAAATAGGAGCAGCAGGTAGCACAATGGATAGAACACCAGGCCTGAAGTTAGGAAGACCTGAGTTCAAATTTGACCTCAGACACTTAAACACTTCCTAGCTGTGTGATCCTGGGTAAGTCACTTAATCCCAATTGCCTCAGCCAAAAAAAGAAAAAAAAAACATAAAATAAAATAAATTGAAATACTTACATTTATTAATCAACTTCTTGCTTTCTTGCCAAGATAACCCATTCTACTTTAGGACAGACTTTGTTGTTAAGTTTTTCCCCACCTTGAGTTGAAAGCTATCTTGCTGCAATTTCTATCCATTGTTAAATTTTTCAGAGTGGTTGTTGAAGGATTCCTGAGTTTAGCTGAGTTTGGAAGGATGAGTATATTTGTAGAAAGGAGAGCCCAAGTTTCAGCCTCAAAAATCATAGAATTATAGCATCTGAAGAGGTTTTAGAAGTCCTTTAGGCCAGTGGTTCATAATCTGGGGCCCACACGGTTGTTTTCCCCCTTCTAATATCTTCCTCAGACTGCCAAGGAAGGGGTCCAGGACACTAAAAAGGTTAAGAAAACAAACTCTAGTCCCTCCCATACAAGAATACACTCTATGTCATACCTGATAGGTTTTCATTCATCCTCCATTTGCAAACCTCCATCGAAGGGGAATCATTTCTTCCTGAGACAATTCATTTCACTTTTGATTGCTATAATTTTTAGGAAATATTCCTTTATACTCAGCCCAGATCAATTTATTTGCTACTTTGATCCATTTCTTCTTATTTCTGTCTTGTGGAGCCAAGTAAATGAGTTTTTTTTCCTCCTTCATGATACAAGCCTTCAAACTTTTAAATTTAGCTATTATGTTCCTCTGGGTCTTTTTCTCCTCTAGGCTACATGGGCCCAGTTCTTTCAGTCTTCATATAACATATCTTGTGGTTATTCAGCCTCCCAATCACCCTTCCCAGAATTATTTCCATATTATCAATATAATGTGGCTCCAGACTTTACTCCAGTTGTATTCTGGACCAAGTCGGAATACAAGAGGACTATCATCCCTTTATCTTTTCAAAACAGCTTAAGAGCTCATCAACCTTCTTGAATGTCATACTGAACTTTCCATCCAGGAAACCCAGCCCTTCTCCCAGCTAACCCCCTAGCCCCCAGGTCTTTTTTTCAGATGAAAGATACCTAACTGTTCCTCTTCCTATTTTGTGCTTGTAACAGTGGGATTCCCTCCTCCCCCAACCCAAGGTCATCAGAAGTTGAACTGAGACTGTGATTGAAGGCAAAAGTTAGGAAAAATAATCAAGTTTAAGCAAAGGTGAAGAAAGAAAAGGAGATCGGAATAGAAGTTGGGGAGTGTGTGATTAAGCATTTGAAATGAGGATCTATCCATATTCTAGCTGAATCAAACCGTGAAGAAAGTCTTGAAATCTCCCTATCATCAACTCAGCTATTCTCTTGACTACTAATCATAGAATTAATACAGCTTTGCAGATGGAGGCAAACCTTAATATCTTTTAGACAATTGCATTTTACATGCAAAATAAGACTTTAATAGTATGATAGGGGTATTTTCTCTAAACTGTGGTTTATAAAGTGAAGAAAAAATGTTTCCTGTTCTAATAGGTGGTGAAGAAGAAGCTAGAGAGTACCTGCCATTGCTTTTGTAGAAAGAATCCTTTCTACAAGATTAAGAAGGAAAGAGTCCTGGATGAGGAGAGTCACCAAACCATTTCTGAAATCCTATGGAATAGCTGATAGAGACTTGGTTTAAACCAACCTTCTTTCCTGATACTATGTCTATGGAAAATACACTGATGAACAATATAAACTGGTTGTATGGATGCTTCCCCTTCTCTTGGACTACTACTACAATCCAAATAGACTTGTTTCTTTTTTCTCTTTTGTGTCACTGTCTTTTGTAATAATTTCTCTCTCAAAATAATTTTATTTTAAAAATATTCTATTGATATCTCCAGGGAACAAACTTTTATAGCTAAATGCGAGAAAGAGAGAAAATAATTCAGAAAATTAAACTATGCATTGAAAAATCTGCCACTTCTTTGAAAAAGTCCCCCATTTCTGCAATGAAGCAGGATGAGATGACTTCTTGTACCTTTTCTTTGTCAAAAGGAATTTAAACAAATGGGAAGAAAAAATAAAACTACTCTATGGTTTGCTTAAAAGCTTTTTCTGTTGAAGAGTTCAATCATGTATCATATAAATCAAAGACAGAAATCTGTACTTTTATTGAGATAGCATGCTAATGTTCCAGAGACAGCATCTCATCATAGAGCCTTTCTTTATTTGGGGTTAGCTAACGTACTCATACCTGGAAAAAAATAGGAATAACAATATTTTTTAAATGATGCCTTTACAGCAGGAGAAACCAAGGCTCAGGCCTGTGATCAAAGAATGTTTCTGTAAAAATGCCACATAATGTACTCTATAGGACTCTACTTGATGTTTTCCATCTGCTGTTTTCAGCAATAGTTATTCTCAACAGATACAAGTTCTATCTTTCTCGATGGGTTGGTGAATTCTATTTGTTTTAAACTTGAGTTCTTCCTGCCACCAGTGGAAAGACCTAGGTAGAAAAAAGGGTTAGTGCTTCTGCTTCCTTTATGGAAGTTAATGGGTGGATTGGGAAAAAAAAAACAACTGACAGTTTGCTTTTTCCAATTTGGAAGCTAGCGGAGTTATCTCTACAAAGATATATTCCCCATCAGTAAAGGGCTCTTATATCATCTCTATTCCCCCATTCAAATGAATAGGTAGCAAGAAGGAAGGGGGAAAATAACTATATATGCAGTGCCAATTATATACCAGGCACTATACTAAATACTTTACATCTTTGCATCTTTAATAAAAGTCTTGCAAAGTAAGTGCTATTCTTATCCTCATTTTACAATCAAGGAAACTGAGGCATTCAGAAGTTAGGTGACTTGCCAAAGGTCACTCAGCTGATAAATGTCAGAGGCTATGTTTGAATTCAGATTTTCTGACTCCAAGGCCAGCTGTCTACCTATTGGGCCACCAACGTGCCTTTGTGTCCCAGAGTCCTGAGTTCTGGACCTAGTTTTGCTATGAACTTCCTATAGGAACTCTGATGAGTAATTTCATCTGAGTAAAAGAAAACTCAATTTTTTTTCATCTGCTCGCCTAAATGTTCTCTTTGATCTGTCCTAGGTCTCATGATCAATGATTCCCTGGGACTTCAACTTTACACAACGAATTAGTGATGGGGTAAGGGGTAAGAATCACAGACTACTTCCAATGTCTTATTCCAGTGCTCAGATATTTAAATTCCAGTACTCAGACATTTATTTAGGTCCTAGTTAGTTGTCATGTTGATGAATGAATTTTTTTTTAAAGGGAAAGCTGAGGGAGACAAAAATTTAACACCTTGCAAGCAGTATTAATAAGATTTGTGGTTTTACACATAATGCTCTATTTCTGTTCTTCTTTATATATAGGAATGTTCATGTTGGTTGATGTCTGGCAAAATCAGCATAACAAAAACATTTTGATAAAAAAGGATGAGTCTGAGAGATACTAAATAAGAGTTGTTTTAATAGAGGCTTAGGGTCAATGTGAGGCAGAATTTGGAAATAGATGAAGTTTGTCTTCTCCTTTGGTAGCACCATCTTACTTTGTCTATGTTTAGGGACAGTTATCTGCCTTTGCCTATTTACTCTTCTTGTCATATCTACTTATGGCATAATAGATGAAAACTATATGAAGCTATCACATAACTATAAATAACATATTGGTCCAAAATCATTACTCGATGTTCAAGAACCTCCAAAAAACTGCTCCTTATTTTTTTTATCCATTCTAATTACCCCTCCCTATATTCAGAATTCTGAACCTCTGCTAGTCTCATAATAGAGCTTGCAACTTATAGCTTCGATTTCTTTGCTGATTATTCTCTCTGCTAGAATTCCCTCATTATTATCCAATTTATCCTTCAAGTCCTAGTTCATATTGCTTATTTTACCAGAGGGAATCATTTTTCATTGATTATCCCTCTAAAAAATGCTACAGGGTAATCATCTTTTCATGTGTGTGTTTCTGATATCCTGAATTTGACTATAGACTATCCCTTATAACTCTTTCTGTCCCCTATTATAAAGTCCTAATGGAGGGCTTTATAAACATTTATACTAAAAATGTATGTAAATAGAAATGGTAATGATAATGAAGAAGCCAGTGATGATAATATATGATCTCTCATCGATCGGGACAGAGATACTAAAATAATGATTAGGTGGATAAAGTCCCAAGCCTGGAGTCAGGAAAATTCATTTTCCTGAGTTCAAATCTGGCTTCAGACATTTACTAGCTATGTGACTCTGAGCTAGTCACTTCAGCTGATTGCCTCAGTTTCCTTATCTGTAAAATGATTTAGAGAGGTAAAAGGCAAACCACTTCAGTATCTTTGCCAAGGAAACCTCAAATGGGGTCACAGAGAGACAGACATACTTGAAAAGAATGAACACAATAATAAAATAACTAGTGGTTTTCTCTATTTTTTCTTGACTAACAATTCATTTCCCAGTATTCATCCTGAACATATCATAGCCATTGAGACACGTAGGTAGTACAGAAGTGTTGGAGGTATGAAGACTTGTGTTCAAATCAGGCCTTATACATTTCCTAGCTGTGTTATTCTGGGCATATCACTTAATGGCTATCTGCTCCTCTTTTCTGAGCTATATAATGGGGATGATAATAAACATTTACATCTCCAGATGAGATAATATTTGCAAAGTTATTAGCATAGCACCCTGCACGTAGTAAGCACTTAATAATAATAACTGCTTACATTTATATAGTGCTTTCAAATTGCTCTAGCACTGTGCTAAGTGCTTTACAATTGTGCCTTGACACCTTTGCTTAAGACTTCTGGTGAGAAACAATGATATAAGAGGAGAGAACTTGAATTCTCAAAAGTTAGCATATGAAATATGTTATGGAAATAGTTCTTGGTCCTTCTACTTTGGTGTCTTTTTCTTTCTTTCTTTTTTTCTATTTTAAGTAAAGGAATTGGAAAAGGAATTTTGTGTGTTTTGAAGAGTGAACTGACTGATTTTGCAGCCATTGCATTATATGCCCTAAGGAGCATGAACTAAGTGACCTTCAGAATCTAGCCCTGTGCTAGGTGAGACAGGGACTTATCAGGGAGAAAGGCCACATTTGGATGGAAGCTTTGTGGAAACAATGCTATGCAGAAACTGTGCTAAAGCTGAGCCCACTCTCTTGAGACCAAGTACTAGTAGAGGAGAGTATATTCTCTATATGTTGGGATAATACTCCCTTTCTCAGACAGATTGCTTCCTAATTATGCCTTTCCCCCTAAATCATCTTTGAAATACATAGTACATCATTTTGCCTTTGTGTCATTGTTTTTATTGAAAAAAATGTTATGATGGGGTCAAGAATGTTAGCTCTGAAGACCTAAATTCAAATATGCAATAGCTGAAGAAGCAGAGTCCTTGCATTTTTTGACATATCTTCAAAGTAAATATCCTTTTGTACAAGCTGATTCTATGGTAAGTGACTAAATGGAACCAGAATGCTACTTATTGGCAACTAACAGGTAGAGGAGATACCCCTAGTGAAGGTCCAATCCAATAGCATTAAAGAACATCCCTGAATTCCCAGAATTCAAGAGAAGGAAATCTAGCAGACTTGACTTTGGGAGAATGAGCCAGATGTTCTGTACCTCCGTGAAAGCAGAAAATGGACCAGAGGGAGTCTGACTCCCTTTTTAGTTCTAAGACAGTGATTCCAATTTTTCTAATCTTATCTACAACCTTCTGGGAAAGTGAGATGGTGTTCTCTCCTCCCAGTCCCACAGCTGGAGGGCATTGTTCCTCCCACTTTCATTCTAGTATTCCTGTAAAATGAATCATCTTTCAAACCCAGGGAGCAAGAAGGTAACTGTGAGCCTTCAGGGCAGTTAAGATGCTGCTCCTTGAACCCAGGATTACAGCTGAAGAAGCCAAGCTTCCAAGTTATAGTTTCAGGTTTCTGCTTCATTGATGGTTGATTGTATGAGGCGTTTCATATGTGGAAATGTAAAAGTCTATTTTAGAGCTACCACTGCCTTCAGAAATCCTAGCATTTCAGAACTGGAAAGGACTTCAGTTGTCATGGATACAATGCCATCTCCCCATCTTGCCCCCTCCATCCTTTTTGTATCATCCATGCCAGGAAGGCATCCAGCCTCTGCTTGAAGACCTCTTGAAGTACCCCATTGTACTTTTGGACATGTCCAATTGTTAGGAAGTTTTTTTCCTGACATCAAGCCTGAAGTTGATACATTGCTCCTGGATCGGCTCTCTGAAAACAAAGAGAACAAGTCGAATCCTTCATCTGTGATAATGCTTCTTAAAATACTTGAAAGCAGACTGCCTGTGATGCCATATCTGCTCCATCCCTTACCCCAGATCTTTTCTCCATGCTAAATGTTTTCAGTTGCTTCAACAGATTTTCTTGTGACATGATCTCCAGGTCCTTCATTACTGCCCCCCCCCCCTCAAGATATCTTTCTCTGGATGTTCTCCAGATTATAAACATTCATCCTGAACTGTGGCACCAAGAACTGAAGAAAGTGTTTCAGGTATAGTCTAACCAGGGCAAAATATGGTGGGGTCATCCCTCCTTATTTCTGAAAGCTATTTTCTTTCTTTCTTTCTTTCCTTTCTTTCTTTCTTTTCTTTCTTTCTTTCTTTCTTTCTTTCTTTCTTTCTTTCTTTCTTTCTTTCTTTCTTTCTTTCTTTCTTTCTTTCTTTCTTTCTTTCTTTCTTTCTTTCTTTCTTTTCTTTCTTTCTTTCTTTCTTTCTTTCTTTCTTTCTTTCTTCCTTTCTTTCTTTTCTTTCTTTCTTTCTTTCTTTCTTTCTTTCTTTCTTTCTTTCTTTCTTTCTTTCTTTCTTTCTTTCTTTCTTTCTTTCTTTCTTTCTTTCTTTCTTTCTTTCTTTCTTTCTTTCTTTCTTTCTTTCCTCCTTCTTTCTCTCTCTCTCAAGATCTTATGAGTAGGAAGAAAGATAGATTGGAATGGGAATTTGAATCCAGGTATTCTTTATAGCATGATGCTTCTAAGACTTCACATCTATTCTCTAATAGATGGAACTTAATAAATATTTAATGAATTTCCAAATGGTTTAAAATTGGAGTGTAGACTAAAGAAAAATTCCCCTTTGCTTCTTATAAGCTATCACTCTTAAAAAGTTAACAAAGTAGTATTTTTGATCTTCAGTTTGGACATCTATAAAATGTGAATGAGCATCAGTGGAGTGGAGTGGTTAGAGAGCTGCTACTGCTGGATTTAGGAAGAGCTAAATTCCCATATTCTCTTTCTATGACCCTGTATAAATCACATAATTTCTCAGTGCCTCAGGCAACTCTTCAAAAGCCTAAATAAATGGCAGAGCAGTGGGTAGAGGAAGTTCTTCCATGGGAGTTCCTTATTTTTATGAAATAACAGATAGGATTCTTTTCTCTCCTTTAGAAAGAATTATCCAAGATGATAATGCTTGCATGGCATTTATTAGGAAAGCAGTATATACATTTTTGTGAGAATAATAATCGTTATTATTATTGTTACATTTTTTCCCAATAGAACTCAGATGATCATGCACCTGTGACAAGTTACTATCCTGCTATTATTCTTTTTCTATTTAATATCCAGGAGACTATTGTGCACATTGATAAAATGTCTAATTTTTATAAATGAGTATTATTATTATTATCATTATTATTATGATGTTATTCTTGAGCAGCTGGTACCTTTCTGGCAGATATGAGCACATCTGCTCTTCAGTCCCCTCCCCAAGCTCTTGGTGTCACATAATGAGTTATAGATCAAAGTATGAAATTGCCCAAGGGGCAATGATGAAGCATTTTCCTTGAATGTTGAAACAGGGTTTAACCCCTTGTAACATGGGGACTATAATCTTTCTTCCTCTGGGTACCACCCCTAAAACCATATCAAACAATTCTGTTCCTTTCCTTTTCCCTTTTATCGCCTTTAGGAACAATGTTAGGGCTTGTATCCTGGCAGGTTTCTTTTTCTGTGAGAACAGTAATCTCATTTCAATGTGTGTGGGTGGGTAGATTATAAGGTACTGCCTTCGAGCTCAGGTGCAGGGCTAGGGAGGGACTGTTTTAAATACTTGTATGATTAACAAGCCCCTGGATTTTTATGGACTGGAAAGAAAGAGCCGCCATGAGGATTATCGCTTACTTTGGGAATGATTCACCAAAATAAAAAAAAATAAAATAAAAAAGACTGAAATTCTTTGGGTGGGAGGAAGAAAAGACTTTTCTTTTTAACAGAATGGTAAATGATCAGTACAAATAAGTACAAATCCATGAAGGGCCCTCCTCCCACCCTCTACTTCCTCATATGATATCTGGAAGAACAGAGAATCTTATCTGAGATTTAAACTATTTCCACTAAATTCAATTCAGCAAATATTTATTAAGCATCCTGCATGCTGGGGAAGTATGCTGGACTGATGGGAATATCAAGACAAAAATAATAATAACTCCTGCCTTTGAGTATTTATCCTATTGCTTAGCCACAATGTGGTATCATTTCAAGCAGAGGTGGCAAACGATTGTAAGTGTTTGCAAACACAAGTTAGGTTAATGTAATTGGGAAATATTTAATAAAGTAAAAAAACAATTCAATAAGAGATAGATAATATTATATTTTAAAACTACACCAGTATGCAGCCCAAAGGGATCCTTACATATGGATAACTGGCCCCTGTTCCTATTTGAGATTGATATTACTGATTTAGTGAATCAAAAATATAAAGACAGAGGATCTGGCTTTGGATACCACATCAGTTACTTAGTCCCAGTATGACTTTGGCAAATGTCTTCTCTCAAGGACTTAGTTTACTAGTCTGTAGATATTCTCACTTTGATACTTACTAGTTATATGATCACTGGCAAATTAGACTTCTTTAACTTTGATTTCTTTGTTTGTTTGAGTCATACTATCTGGACCTCACAAAGCTATTATGAGGAAAAATAATCCTCAATCTTAAAGCACTATATTCATTTGAAGTTTATGTTTTCCTTTCTAAAGACTCTTTAGCTCCAATATGCTAGGATTTCAAAAGCCTCTAGGTATTTAACTTATTGAGAACAAAATGGACAGAAAAGAAATGGATATTGCCATTTGGTTTGTGACTAATCTCCCAGATATCCTTAAGGGGAAAAATCATTGTGAGGAAGAGGCTCATTTTTATCACTACCAGCAATAACTGCTGACCAACTGCTACTAACAGGCAAATAGGTAAGAACCCGGGGAATGGCAGTCTCTCCCTCCTCCAGAGCATCATTCTTGCTTCCAGTCCAGCCCAAATAAATATTTAGATAAACAATGCCTTTGGAGGAGAGGGCAGATTTCCCATCAACTGTTGCACACAGAATAGGTCCAAGCTAAAGAAATACAGGATCCTGGCGGGGGTGGGGGGAAGGGGGAGAAGGCAGAATCTTGTGTCAGGCAAATTGACACATCACCACCTCCTTGACAACCATCCTGCCTCAGACCCCTATGGGGACAGTCTAGGACCATGAATCTAAGAACCTTGGGTTCTTTCAGTCCAATGCTCCAATCATTCTGAGAAGCAATCTCTATGGAGAGATAGCCTGACAGGTGTTCCATCAGGTGCTTCAACCAAAAATACTAAAAATCCAGAAAAGAAAATTCTTGCAACCACTGATTTTGGTAGTGAAATATTTAACAATCAGAAGCTGATAGGATTTTTATCAGGTTTTTTTTCTATGAGAACCAATAAGAAAGATTGGTGGAGTAAATTATCCTGGGGAAATCTTTCAACCTGGTCTTGAATTTTAGATTTGTTAAATTTGTTTTCTTTATTTGTAACATATGAATACTTATCATTTAACTTGACAAAATTATTGTAAGGTTTAACTCATAAGTTCACTCTCAAGATTTTATCTGTGGAAATAATAATAAACAGCATTACCTTCAGTTTTATTGTTATATTCTAGGACCTTTCCCCCTGACTTGTAGCTAAAACTATCCATACATTTCTCTCCCATTAGAATATGAGATCCTGGAGAAAAATATCTATTTAGATCTATTTAGAAGAGTGAATTGCACATGCTTCATTCATTCATTCATTTTAAGTGAATCTTCTTAATTTTTCCAAATAACTTTGTAAAAAGAATTTTTTTTTGTGGGGGAGCTAGGTTTCAAGATTTACTTGGGGGAAAGATATAAGTTCACTAAATCATATGCTATTTTTCATGATCTAATGCAGGGTTTCTTTAACATTTTTTGTTTTATCGATATTCTTGCACAGTCTGTTAAGCTTATGTATCATTCTCAAAATAATATTTTGAAATTTATAAAACATAAAGGATCAAAAAGAAAACAGATTATATTTAAATACAATGATGGGCTTTAAGGCTTAAAAAACTCCTGATAAAAATTAACAGCAATGCTGATATTTACTGCATATTTGACATTGGACAAGTTGCTTTATCTCACTGGACCCTAGTTTCTTCTTCTGGAAAGTGAGGGGGCATTGGACTAAATGATTTCTAAGGACCCTTTCAGTACTAAATCTATGATTTTAAAAATCATTAATCAACTAAACTAGTTAATAAGCATTAGTAAAATACATATGATGTTCCAGGGATTGTAGCGGTATTGACTAGAGCAAAACAGTTCCTGCTCCCAAAATGTTTATTTTCTATTTATGAAATAACATGTATATATATGGATGAAAATGTGAAGTAGGCTTATTGCATGTTATTTTCCATTAGGCTATGAATTTCTTGAAAGCAGAGACTGTCTATTTGCCTTTCTTAGTTTTCTGAGAGTTCAGCAATCAATTAATTAGTCTATAAACATTAAACAATAAACAATGAACATTTATTAACCTCCTACTATGAACCAGGCATTCTGCTTAAGTGCAGAGTGCTTGACTGATAGTAGGTGCTTAATAAATGCTTGTTGACTTGACAATATTTTAGGATGTTTCAAGGTGAGGTCCAAAGATTTCCTCAAGAAATAGTTCACTTCCAAACCTTTTTTATTGGGATACATCTTTGTTTTCATAAGAAAATATCTAATTCCAACTGTAAGACATTATTTTGGATGTAGGTTGCAAAAATTCTTTAGTAAGATAAAGTGAAAATCACATAAAGAACCATTTGAAAATGGGTAATATATAAACATTTGGTAGAAAGTATACCCGAATAGGGTTCAATAAACATGAACTGACTTAGTAACAATAATGATTCCCATCAATCAGCAACAAACATTTTCCAAATGTCAGTTGATTGCTTTGCTTTGCAATGAATACTTTCTATTGGGGCTAACTTTCTGCAAAACAGCTAGGTACCCATATCCTATTGGTATTCTTACCTGTTCCTTGTATAAGCCTTATTGGAGAAGCTATTGAATAAAGAAGGAAACAGGGTGGTCTTGACCGATGACCACTTAAGACAGGTAAGACATAGAATCAAATTGAAAGGCTTTGAAACAAGTTGACTCAATCAGCTTCCACCTTTTCCTCTCAACCCCAAGTCCACAGCACTTTCTATGTGTTACCTGACGATGTTACAGGGGTCTCCTGACTGGTCTCTGCTGCCACAACTGGGTTTGCATTTCTGCCTTAATCTTTGGAATTTCAGCACCATCAAGAAATTATGGTTCGCTAAACCAGATGAATCAATGATTGTCTTAATCATTAGGATGCACTGGAATCTCTCTTTCCCTCAACAAAGGACAGGATATGACATCCTGTCCTTCACTGAAATCCAAAATGCTCATGCTGCTTTCATTATCTCCTATGAAAGAGATGAATTCATTCATATGAAAGTTTCAGGGACTTAAAATGTGGTCCTTCTTGGAAATAATTTCCAGTTGGAACTTTTATAGAGTTAGTAGAATGTTAGCTATGCATCTAGTTTAACCCTTAGCTAATGAGCTAATTCTGTCTAGAATAGAAGTTATTTACCTGGAGTCCATACAATTCCCCCCCCCCTTTTTTTAAAAATATTTTGATAACACTATTTCAATATAATTGTTTTCTTTGAAATATTATATATTTTATGATTTTACAAATATTGTTTTGAGAAGCAGCTAGTAGGCTTCATCAGATTTCCAAAGAAGTTCATCATACACAAAAGAAAAGAATTGACAGCTAGAATATTATTAAGTGGCCATCCAATTAGAATAGCGGTGTGAAACTCAAATAAAAAAAATTCTATAGCCATGTTAACTTAGAAAACCTCAAATTGACATAACTATTATATTGAATTTGCTATTATTGTTGTTGTTAAACATTTTTCAATTATATTTTAATCTGTTTCTGGCTGCAATCCAGATCTTGCTGGCTTCAAGTTTGATGCCTTTGCCCTGGAACACTACAAGTGATAAGAAATTCTAGACGAAGAAGAATTCAGAACTGGAAGAGCCCTTTCATATAATCTAATTCAACATTCCTTTTGAGAGATGATGAAACTAAAGCCCAAAAAGCTATCATAGTTTGATGAAGCAAATCATTCCAATTAGAGGCTGAATTTTTCCTAGGACCTACATTCATAAACTTTCAGGCTCATGCCTTCCTTAACTACCTAGAATTACCACAATTGTTAGACACAATTGTTAGCAATGAAAGGGATCCCAGCCTCACCTAATCCAAAACTCATTTTGTAAAGGAAGAAAGTGAGGCACATTGAGGTTAAAAGACATTCAGCAAGACCACACAATTTTTTTTTTCTTATACTAAGCTTCCTTATAAAAAGAAAGATTATATGATGCAACAGATAGGACAGTGAACTTTTGGCTTCTTAAAAATTACTTAATTTCTCTGCATCTCATTTTCCTCATTCAGTGTTAGAGTTGAAAGAGACCACAAGAGTCCCTGAGAAGCTCTAAATTTTATGATTCTAAGGAAAACTTAGGGAGAGCAGTAGTCAATCACAAAAGAATGAATTTATAATGTTAGTATTTCAAACATCAATGGAAGGTAATTCTTTGGGTGGGGAGGTATTCCTAGAAGCTATCAAATCACACCCTTCAGCTGCTTATGTAATCATTCCTATTGGGTATTAGGTATCACTATACATCCTGCAAACACATTCTTTATATAATCTAGATGCCCTACCAAGATAAAATTAATTTTTAATTTATGATTTCAAAGGCCTTTTAAACCATTTTTTAATCTACCTGTGTTTCATATGCTTTAAAACTGATGTACAGAAGAGATATTAACACTGGGCAGTACATTAGAGATCATCTCCAATTTGCCATATATCAATACACCAATAATTTGTGATTTTTGTTAATGTGGGAACTTTCCTCCAGTGATATAAATTGTAAGCCATTTCTGAATTTGAGAGCTGCCAGAGGTTCAGTGATATGTGCAGGGACCCATAGCTAGTAAGTGCCCTGGATCACACTTGAACACAGGTCATCTTAACCCCCAAGTCCTCCTACTCACCCCAAAATGATATTAGTTTCTTCCTTCATAAAACGAAAGAAAAAAAAAGGTTTTTTGAAACCTTCCTACTCATTATATCTTGTATATCACAATCATATAGCACAAGTTATTCAGCCATTCCTCAATTGATGGGCATCCCCTTGATTTCCAATTCTTTGCTATCACAAAAAATAGCTGCTATGAATATTTTTGTACATATAAGTAGTTTTACTTTTTCTTTTATCTCTTTGGGATGTAGACCCAGTAGTGGTATTGCCACATCAAAGGGCATGAAGAGTTTTGTAATCTTTGGGGCATAGTTCCAAATTGTTCTCCAGAAAGATTAGACTAATGCACAGCTTGACCAATAGTGTATTAGTGTCCCAATTTTTCTACATTTCCACCAGCATTTAGCATTTTTCCTGTTGAGGCATGTTAGTCCACCTGATAGGTATGAGGTAGTATCTCAGAGTTGCCTCAATTTGCATTTCTCTAATCAGTGGTGATTTAGAGTATTTTTTTCATGTGACTATAGATAGCTTTGATTTCTTCTCAAAACTGCCTGTTTATATGTTTTGATCATTAATTAAATGGGGAATGAATCTTATTTTTATTAACTTGGCAGTTCCCCATATATTTAGGAAAGGAGACCTTTATGAGAGAAAATGCTATAAAACCTATCTCCAGTTTTCTGTTTTCCTTCTAATTTTGATTATATTAGTTTTATTTCTACAAAAGCTTTCTTAAATTTTGTATAATAAAAATTATCTGTTTTATCCTGTGATGCTATATCTTATTTAGTCATCCCAAAATATAACAGTAAGAAAGTAATTGACCAAAAATGGGTGAGAAAGCAGGCTTCTGATAACTGTAATACTAATATTCAAGTATGAAGGATAAAGCAGTAAAAAGTAACATGGCAAGAAAGAATTAGTCCCATCAAGAGCTGATACTTGGAATCTTGGATTCCATAGTGATAATATTAGCTTTAGTGGGTAACTGGACTGAACTGGAAGCACAGGCTTAAATGTACTATTTTGAGATCCTGTCCTTTTTCTCTTCATTTCTCTCCTCCCTCTGAAAAAAAAGTAGGCCCACATTATGTACTTTCTTTTCTTCACAGGTAAAATATCAGGGATACTATCTTCTCTATATTCTCTATATGGAACCAAGAATTCTTTCTTCTTCCTAGTAAATCATAGATCTAAAGCTCTTTTTTCTTTTACTTTTGTAGATAGAGGGATGGCAAGCAATCATTTTCTTTCTTTCTATCTCTATCTTTATCTTTCACTATCCTCTTTTCTTTCAACATTTTTGCTAGGAATTAGGAAGTCTAGTTGGGAAGTCTCATTAGCATAGGTAAATTGTTGCCATCTTTCCTTCAGGAAAAAAAATGTATATATTCACACACATATACACATATGTTTATATATATATATTTCTGATCTATAAGATTACTATGAAGAATTCCGTTTCTATTTTATAGCAGTCATTTTAATAGATATATATTTGTATTGAGCTAGGAATTTCCCTTTAAATTCCATGTGCTTGATACTCCCCATTACATATATTTCTCTTAAAAAATGGTGTGTTTACCTTTGATCCAGCAGTGTTACTACTGGGCTTATATCCCAAAGAGAGTATAAAGAAGGGAAAGGGACCTGTATGTGCAAGAATGTTTGTGGCAGCCCTCTTTGTAGTGGCAAGAAACTAGAAACTGAGTGGATGCCCATCAATTAGAGAATGGCTGAATAAATTGTGGTATATGAATATTATAGAATATTATTGTTCTGTAAGAAATGATCAGAGAATGATTTCAGAAAGGCTTAGAGAGACCTACATGAACTGATGCTGAGTGAAATGAACAGGACCAGGAGATCATAATATACTTCAACAACAGTACTATATGATGATCAGTTCTGATGGATGTGTCTACCAATAGAGCAGTAATGAATTGAACCAGCTACACCCATCAAAAGAACTCTGGGAGATGACTATGAACCACCACATAGAATTCCCAATACCCCTATTTTTGTCCACCTGCATTTCTGGTTTCCTGCACAAGCTAATTGTACACTGTTTCAAAGTCCGATTCTTTTTGTACAGCAAAATAACTGTTTGGACATGTATGCATATGTTATATTTAATTTATACTTTAACATATGTAGCATGTATTGGTCAACCTGCCATCTGGGGGAGGAGGTGGGGGGAGGAGGAGAAAAGTTGGAACAGAAGGTTTTGCAATTGTTGATGTTGAAAAATTACCCATGCATACATCTTGTAAATAAAAAGCTATAATAAAAAATGGTGGGTTTATTCAGTCTGTCAGGCCTACAAAGGCATTTTCAAAATTTCTATGTGGAAATAATACTGGTCTTTTATATACCTGGGATTTTATAATGTTATTGATTCTCGTATGGGAAGGCTATAGGTATTGTTTGTTAAAAATATTTTCCTCTTCCTCTATTAACAGATTCTTGGAAGAATCTCCTCAAATAAATCACTTAATAAATAAACCAAATATTTATTAAGTACAATATATGTACTAGAAACTGTGAGAGGCTATATACATACAAAGACAATAATGAATCAGTCTCTGCTCTTAAAAGGCTTACATTAAGACAATGTAAATGATGTCAACAATAAAAACAAAGACCAAAATGGATACTGAATCACTAAAATGGTCAATTTTTTTCCTGAAATAAGAAATGGAGAAATCCATCTTTTATCCATCTCCTTCTCTTCTTTACAGTGGAAGGTAGATGGTAAGAACATTATAGATATGATCCACAAACTCATATATACATTTACCATAAAATTTGATGAGTGAATTGTTTTATTTTACTGACTTCTTTCTCTCCCTTTGTCCCTCCCTCCCTCTATCCTTCTTTCTCTCTTTTTCTGTCTCTCTGTCTCTGTCTTTCTCTGTCTCTGTCTCTCTGTCTCTGTCTCTCTCTCTCTCTGTGTGTGTGTGTGTGTGTGTGTGTCTCCTCTCTTTTTCTTTTTCAATAAAGTATAGCTTGTTGGAGAAAATTGAGCAGGATATTTAACATATTGGGAAAAGAACATGGGAAGGAAAATGCATCTCTCTAGTCCTTGATGATCTGCATGGAATTATAGTTAAGGAAATACAAAAATCATGACTAGACTTTACCTCCCTCTGTGTTCAGCTATGCACAGTACTAGGTATTAAATGCTTTCCATAGTACATTGGTTTACTTGTTACCTAAGCAGGTATCTTCATCCAGTGACTATCCAATGTTTACTTTGAGACATCTAGTGACAAGAAATCATTCTCCAGACAGCCCAATCTAATTTTGAATCAACTTACAGAGAATCGAGGGATCCATAATTCAAATCATCAAGTTTCCAAAGCATTTATGTTTGCATTTGGAATATAATCAGAAACACCTGTACACTCATGTGCAGACTCTGTGCCCAGGTTTTAACCCTCTTCTGATTTGCCATTCTGTCAGCAGCCTGGTACCTAACTGAGGACTGGAGATGAATATGGATGAAATGAGATAATAGTTGTGAATGTACTTTGAAAGTACTCTACCAGTGTAAGCCATTATTAAGCTATTAGTGATTAGACTTGTTCTGCTTGGCCCCAGAGAATAGAACCAGAAGCAATTAGATGAAGTTTCATGAAGACAGATTTTGGTTTAATATAAGGAGGAAATTTAAAAAATAGAGCTCTCAGATAATGGAATAAACTGCCATGTAAACTGGCATATATTAATGTAATATAGCCTAAGCCTTGTGAGCCTGTAGTACTTTGTAAAGTAGTAATTTTCCCTATCCCTTGAGGCATTGAAGTGGAGAGCAGATGACCATTTGACAGAATATTAGAGAAGGAATTCATGCTTTAGATAAGGGTTAGGCTGGATAATTACTAATATGGTTGTTGAGTAACAGCTGAAAAAGTCTATGAAACTCTAATTCAGGAACCCTTAAAATAAATAGTCCATTTGTAGAAAATTAAAAATTGATTATGGTTATTCTTTTGACATATCAACATTGCCCAACATGTTTTCAATATGTTGTAGGTAAGCATAAGAATTTTTTAAAAATTATATATTTATTTGATATTTTCCCTAGTTACATTTAAAACAATTTTTCCCACATTTGTTTTCTTAAAAACAAACAAACAAACAAACAAACAAACAAAAAAAAAAAACTTTTGGATTCCAGATTCTCTCCCTTATCCTCATCCTCACTTTTCATTAAGAAACCATATGTAAAGTTATGCAAAATATTTACATAAAATTCATATTGTGAAAGAAAACATAGATTTCCCACCCTAATAAAAAAAACACCTCAACAAAAATAAAGTTAAAATAAAGTTAAAAATAAAGTTCTGTCATCCCAGAACATTGCTATTATTGTATACAGTACATTTCACTTAGCTTGAGTTCATGGAAGACTTCAGGTTTTTTTCCCCCAAGATTATTCTGCTCATCATTTCCAAAAGAAAACCAATATTCCATGAAAGCCATGGAATTTAGACATCCATACCCCAATTGATAAGCAAATCAAGGGATTTCCAATTTTTTGTCCTGAGAACAGAGCTGCTACAAATATTTTTGTACGTATAAATCTTTTCCTTCCCTCCCCTTTATTAAATCTCTTTTGATATTCAAAGCATAAGAAATTAAGTGGGAATTTTGGGGGAGTTTTGCAGAAGATGAAGATGACCCAATAAGGCCAGCAGATGACAAAGAAAAAATTCAGAATCTCAGAAATACATAAAATATATGTATAGAATTATATATCAACATTTTTTATATTATATTAAAAAAAGAAAAAAAATCAGACTTCTCTGGAGAAGGCAAAACTTTCCAATGTGGATTTTCCAAATCATGGGGACTCTATGCCCCTCATACCTGTTCTCCATCCCTCCCAAAAGATATGGAAGGGATAAATGTATCTTTTAGAGATTTTATGATATGAGACTATAAATTAAACAAAAGTTTAGCTAATATAGAATTTTGTATTAAAATTTTATTTTGAAGTTGATTATTTGCTATATTTCTTTTCTTTTCTTTTTTTTTTTTTTGGAGGGGGCTGAAGAGTATATGTTCAAAATGTAATTTCTCCAATGAGGAAAATCCCTCCACAAATGCAGATACCTAAGGCCCTTGTAGGTTAGAGTGTTGGAAAGGTACATGGGATTCTGGGAGTTTGAATGATTTACCATATAGACACTATGAACCAGGAATAGGCTTTGCACTCAAATCTTCCTGACATCAAGACCAGCATTCTGCCTTTTTTCCACGCTGTCTTTTGTTAGGAATGACAGCCTTAAAATCAGAGCAGTTAACATAGTGTATTGCTGAACGAGATCAGGATTGCAATGCAATTAGACTTTCTCTTCCTTCTAGAGAAGCCAAGCAAAATAGCAGGTTCTACAAGTATAGACTTGGAGAAGAGGGAATGTCAGAGCTTGGTGAGGTTTTTCAGTGACTGCTTTACTGGTTCTTTCTTTGTGCCTGTGCACTTGAGGTTTTACTGGCTACATTGTCTGAGTTTATTAGGGCCCCAAAAAGGCAACTCCTATTGGGTGTGGAGTTGAGCAGTGAGAATGGAATGGAGGAGCATCCTTGTTGGTGATGTTCAGCAGGTTAATTAGGAGGGCAGGGAGATGTCTCTGAGCGATATCATATCCTCCAGGTGCTTGTCTGCAATTTACTGGAAACCCATGCAAATTAAGGAAAGCTTCCTGGAAGAAGGCAACCTGTAGTAACCTCCCAGCCCATACCAAGGTGGTGATCCACAGGTGACATTCACTGACTCCCTGTTGACCGGAAACATGGGCTCCATTCTCTCCCTGCCACAGAGGGGATCTTGCATAATTGGGTAGCACTTAGAATGGATTTCTTCCTTAGCACTATTCCATGATTAGCTAGAAGGAAACTGAGAGATCATGGAATCAGATTTCATTTTTTTACAGAGGAAGGAACTTAAGACTTAGAGAAGGAAAGTGATTAATTTTAGTTTTTTTTTTTTTTTTTTTTGTTTTTTTTTTGTCCTATGGCATCTTTAAACTAAACTGTTTTTCCTTTGCTTGAGAGGCAATGAGATGTAGTGGAGAGAGCATAGGAACTCGGGCAAATCATTTAAACTCATTGACCCTCCCTTATCCTGGTGACCTTACATAGCCTCACTTAAATCCAATTCACTCACATCTCATGGCATCACCTCCATGATGTCATGGTCCTCTTCCAGAAAACAAGAATAAACAACAACTACCACCTCATCTATAAAATGGGTATAATAAAACTGTCAACCTTATAGGTTTGTTGGTAAATGTCTTTGTAAAGTGTTTCGTAAATCATTGAGGGCTCTGGAAATGCAAATTATCTTCAAATGGGGATGATAATATTTTACCACACAGGATTGTTGTCAAGAAAGCACTTGATTAGTGTGAATTATTATTAGCATTATTTCCATAGGGATGTTAATCTCCAATTCCAGAAGCATTTCACTGATAGCCTGTCGTTTAAAAGATTTGGTTGAATGGATCCTGTATATTAAGCTGTTTAAGTATTAATATGTATTATTATTAAGAGGTTCCTGGACCATGATAGGCACTAGGACTCCATTTTTATAGAAGCAGTGTGGAATACTGGAAAGAATCCTCATTTAAGGACAGAGAATCTGTGTTTTAAACAGACTGTGCTTACATATAATCTATGTGATCTTCACTATCCTCTCTGAAATGAGGACATTGGACTGGATTATCAAAAGTTATAATATCTAGAAGGTACTTAGCAAAATATCTGGTACATAGTAGGGCTTAATAAATGTTTGATCCCTTCCCTCTTCCCCTTCTCTAAAACTCCCTCTGAGTTTGAATTTTATGATGGCTTCACAAAACAAGTAATACAGAACAGGTGAATTAATCAATCAATCAATCTCAAATTGAGCTGGGCTTTGAAAAAAGATCAGGAACAACACAGACTAAGGTGAAGAAAAATGCAATGCTAGCATGGAGGATGTCTTGTGAAAAATACCCAGAGGTGGGAGGTGGGACACTGAGTTGGAGGAACAGATAGTAGGTTGTTTTAGCTGGAAGATAGAGTATGTCAAGGGGGAAGATTATTGAATAAGACTGGAAATATAGTCTTTGTGACTATGGAGCCGTATTTCTAATCATCCAAGAGTCATATAACTACTATATGCTTAGTAGACTGTAATATAACTCAGTACTTTAAAATATAAATTAAAAGGCCAAAAGGATGATAGATGACCTAGTCTGTCACTGTTCCATAAAGGGCATCTTGGAAGAGATAGAAGCAAAGTATATGAAGCCAGTTTGGGGCTTCGTGGGAAAGAGCAGTAGGCTTGAAGTCATATTCTCTTCAAGCTGGCTTACTAGCTATGTGACATTAGGCAAGTCATGGTATTCTTTTTCACACTCATTTTTTTCATCTCTAAAATGGGAATAATTATAAAATCACTGGTGTTATCCACTGTGATACTCTCTTATTGGATGTCATGAGTAAAGTACTTTGTAAACTAGATATCAATAGAGAAGGATGAGCATTTGGGATAACAGAACCAAAACATTTTAAAATCAGAATATTGATCAAGGCATCAAAGTAGAAGAAACAGAAAAACAACTACTTGAGCTTTAGGCAAGCAGGTTAGATCAGTATGTAGTATGGGAGACACAGTTGCAGAATGAAAGTATCTTCAGGAAGAGGCAAGCAAGATGGCATAGTGGACAGAGTGACGGACCTGAAGTCAGGAAGACCTGAATACAAATTCTGCCTCTTATACATCCTTACAGTGTGATGTTGGGTATCTGTTCTGGGTTCCAGTCTTCCCATTTGTAAAATGATGACACTAATCTTTCAGAAGTCTTCTAACGTACTTCCAATTTTAATTGATAATCCTAAAATTTAGTTTGAAATCCTGCCTTTCATGCACTCTGCCTGTGTGATAGAGAAATGACAACTCAGTGCTCTCAAGTAACTCTTTAAGAAGATAATTTGTACAGCAGCCTTTGATATGATGGAAGACTTTTTTTATTGGAAGTTCCTTATAGCAATGAAATCACTGTCTGAAAAATTAAATAAAATAATCTAGAAAACAAAAACTCTACATGTTTAACAGTGTTCAGGACAAAGTAGAGGGAGTCAATAGACTGAAGGATCTTAGAGGGAGGAAGGATACTATTGGAGTTTTCCAGGTACCCAAATACATTCAAGTATCTGATTTCTGATAGTTTGGATAGAGAGTATAATACAGAGGCATAAGAATAAAACATAAGAATGTGAATGTATGCAAATGTGGGCTTCTGTGTATGAATGTGTATTCATGTGTATATGCATGTGTGTGTTACTTTCCATGTGACACTGGTAAAGTCATTTCAATGTTTCTGAACCTCAAGCTTTTGATCTGTAAAATACGGATAAGTAATACTTGTCCTCTTATTTCAAGAAATTGTTGTGGAGAAAGCACTTTATAAATCATCATGTGTTATAGAAATATCACTTCACATTACTGTAGTTACCTGTAATGTGGAATTCAAACGAAGAGTCAGTGATCAACTTTTGCCTGGGCATCAGGGTTAGGAAATTTGCATGAATGCTTGCAGAAGTCATTCTCTTTGGACAGAGCTCAGAACAAGCTAGCCTGATGAGCTTTCGGCACTGTGCTGATAAGCCCTATACATGGAGTATAAGATCAAAACAAAGCCTTCTGATGATATAAGGCTTGAGGGAAAAAAAAATGCAACCCAAAACACACCTGTGGGCTGCTTCCATCCACAGCTGTTTTCCATCATTGCTGTTTTCCATCCCTTTAATCAAGACTTGCTTGCAAAAGATACACCCTGCAATCCTCCCCCAGCCAGCATCCCCTAGGTCTTGGCAGGGAGACAAGATTAGCTATTATGCTTTCATTAAACTCTTTAGCTTGACTAGACATGGGAAAGGTAAAAAAATGTAGGAAGGACATTACTAGGTACTATGGTTGTTTTGAGATCAGGTTGGAAAAAGATCAGAGGAAAGCTGGATTGGGACCCATGGTCAGCAACATTAGAATGTAGGAAGGCTTAAGTGCAGAAAAACTCTTAAGAGTGAAGTGATGATGGTAGCATCACACAAGACCCCCAGAGGAAATCATGAGTACATGCTTGTAATCCTGGCTAGGGAGGGAATACCTGGGAGCTCAGGAAATTTGACCTACAGTGAATTGTAAATTAGATGCTCACAATAAGCTTGGAATTGATAGGATGAGCCTGTAGGATTGGGAAGCCACCAGATTGCTTCATTGGGTTAAACCAGCCCATGTTAGTGATAGATTAGGTCAAAGTGTGTATGTCAGTTAGTGATGGGATTTGAGGAAATACTGCACTTTCAGTATGGGTGAGATAGGAGATCCAGTTTTGGGCAGGAAAAAAAAAGTGTGGAATATATCTCTAAAATTGATAAATTTCTCCAAGTCATTGAGGTTGAAAAACTTGAAGGTAATTTTGGATAATCAGTGAGGTACATTAAAAAGTACATTGAATTTGTAGTCACAGGATATATGTTCAAATCTTGAGTATGACATGTAGTACCTGAGTAACACTGGGCAATTCCCTCCAATTCTTTGGGACTCAGTTTCCTCATTTGTAAAATGAAGACTAGATAACCTTCAAAGTCCTTTTTAGTTCTAAATCTGTGATCATTTGATTTATTTTCTCTCCCTTTAATCTTTCTACTTCTTTGCTTTTCAACTCCCCTTTATATATTGTCTCTCCTCATTAGATTGCAAGTGCCTTGAGGACAAGGACTATCTTTCTTGTGTACACATCACAGAATTTAACGGGATCCTAGGTAGATCCATATTCTGTTGCATCTCCACTTCAGAGGCTGCATTGAGAGCACAATTATCTGCAAACAAAAATCATGCATGAACACCCCCTCCACTTTAGTTTTGTCTTGTAGCTTTTTCAGGTTGAA
Source organism: Sminthopsis crassicaudata (assembly GCF_048593235.1). Lineage (NCBI taxonomy): Eukaryota > Metazoa > Chordata > Mammalia > Dasyuromorphia > Dasyuridae > Sminthopsis > Sminthopsis crassicaudata. Next base: position 104,938,261 of record NC_133617.1, read on the forward strand.
AAATTTACCATTAGTGTGGTAGCTGATTGATTCCATGTCTGTCCTCATTGAAGACATTTGGCAACTTGGCTGAAAATATCATTTTAAAAGCATGGGAGCGAGCACACATCCTTGTTTCACTCAACTGGTGTCTGCGAAAGTTTGAGAGCATTGCCCATTTTCCAGAACCAAGACAAACATGCCATCATGAAACTAATGTACTATACTGATGGATTTTTCTGGGCAACCAAATTTTGACATAAATTTTCCATAAGCCTTCATGACTAAGTAAGATCCTAAACACTTTATAAATGCTTATCCATTCATTTCTCTCTCTCTTCATATATATATATATATATATATATATATATATATATATATATGTGTGTGTGTGTGTGTGTGTTGTGTGTGAGTGTTTGTTGTAGGCTATATATCTATTTATATATCTATGTATCTATCAACCTATCATCTTTTAATCCAATGTCTTAGTCAGTAAAGCACTGGCTTGGAGTTAGGAAGTATCTGAGGATTAGATTTGAATTGAAGTCTTCCTAATTGTGTGGAGCAAGTCACTTAACTCTCTGATTTATTGACAAAATGGATCCACTGGAGAAGAAAATGGCAAACTACTCCAAGATCTTTGCTAAGAAAACCCCAAATGGGGTCATGAGGAGTCAGACATGATTAAAATGATTGAACAATAATCTATCTGCCTCTGAAAATGTGCCTTCCTATTTATCTATATATTCTGCTGTATTTTATCTATCTACCTGTCTGTCTGTCTGTCTCTGAATATCTGTTTTCCTCTTTCCACCTCTCTATCATTATCTATGTGTTTCTGTCTGCCTCTCAAGTTGTTTTTCTCTCTCTGTTGCTCTATCTTTTCTCTTGGTCTGTCTCTCATTACCAAGCTAGAATATTGGGAAAAAATCTTTGGTTATAATTACCAAGTGATTATCAGTGATTTTCAGAAATATTAGAACTGTAGAATGACAAATGCTCTAGCAATTTTTAAATGGTAAAAAATATGAAGACTTTAAACTATAAGCTAGAGAACATTTCTTCAATTTTTGACAGAAAGTTGGCATGGATAGCCAATACATTAATACACCGAAGAAGAAAAACAGTAACTTAAAGAAGGAAATATATTTAAGCAGTGTTTTACCCTAGAACAGAGCTAGGACCCCGTAAAGGCATTGGACCTTGGAGGCTATTATAACCTATGGAGACGGAACTTCATAAGAACTCTACAAAGGAACAGAAGGATTTCCAGTAACAAAGAGTCCTAAGATTGGCCACATGTGTTCTCTAGCTATGTGCCTAATTGCCACTGTGAATTTGTATTTTGGGGAAACATTTTGTGCCCTAAATTATACTATCCTAGCAATACCCATGTCAAAGGATTAATTAAGTCTGGTTGATCATTTTAAAATTTTAATAGTAATAAATCTTAAATTTCATATTCAGCTTAAAAAAATGATGGAAAGTGATCCAATGTTATTGTTCCTCCTTTGTTCTGGAAGAGGACCATGGCATCATGGAGGTAATACCATGAGATGAGAGTGAATTGGATTTAAGTGAGCAAAGTCCCCAACCTTACTTTCTCCTCCTTAGCCATTTGAATCAAGGCAAGATTAAGATCAGAACATCTGGAGAAGGCCCTGGATACAGTGGGAGATGTTGGTCTTTTTCAGTTCCGATCTGATCTTTTAACAGATCTCAGTTTGATTGAGGCAATACTTATTCAGTGATTAAGGCTAGGTAAAAATTAAAGCAAAGAATGGTCTCTTTTACCTAGTAAAAAAAAAATCAGTCTGGGAGAGGAAGACCCTCAGGGTTTCTGGACAAAACAGAAACAATTTCCCCATTTACATTCACTCAGCCAATTAGGGCAGAAACAATGATTAAGTGAGGTTTGGCTTGGGACCTATTGTTGATCAATCAATTTTTAAAAATTTCCTATTTATTTATTTTTATCAGTTTTTTCCAAAAAAGCTGACACAATTAACTCTTTTGTTTTGCACAATTTTCATTTTTGATTTCTTGAATTGTAATTCTGAGAAAAAATAGGCTTTGAAAAAGTCCAAAGCCTTTAAACTCAAATCACTCCAGCTTTCATTGAATGGTCAAAAATAGGTCCCAGTTTAAGACTCTCTTGCTCATTGTTTGGGTTTTGATGGTCCAGAATGATTGTAAATAGCAATTGTTTTCTGTTCTGGCCAGGAACTCCATGGCTCTTTCCATCCCAAATTGATTCTTTTGTGATGGTAAAATAGGCCATCTTTTTTCCTCAATTCTTTTCTAGCCCTTAATCACTGAATGGAGTTTGCCTCAGATAAACCAAGAATTAGGAGAGACCTTAGTTTTAAAAAAACAAATTCATCCTTGGCATTCTGTGCCATTGCCAGTCATCTTAACTTGGGCTTCAATGGCCTTGGAGAACAGAATAAGGCTGATGCATTCCTATAGCTGTGCCTCATTAAAATCCAATTCTCTTGCAAGTCAAGAATCATTCTCATGCTGTCACTAGTCCTTTTCAAGAACAAAAGAAGAACAACAGCAATACTAAACAAATCACATTCCGTTCTCTCTCTCTCTCCTTTAGTATTCATAAAGAAATAATTTATAATCTTCTAAGACCATATAAAAATAGTTCATGTTAAAACTACATTAAAGATTTAACTACATGAATATGTTAAGATAAATACAAAAAAGACAAATAAGAAATTACAGAGCTAAACAAATAACTAGATTTTTAATATTTCTCAAATATTTGAAATATAATGTATTATATGATGCAATTAGAAAATGTATTATAGCTGATATAATTATCATGAGACATATTATATGGTTACATTTTATTCCAACACATATATGGGAAAAACATGGTGAAACACATTATTAATATAACTTTTCACCCATCCTAGCCATTATGAGATTCAAACAAAAATTGATCATGTGGCCCACAAAGGACACAAACAAATTTAGAAAATTAGAAATGAAATGGGCTATATTTATATACTGTAATGAATTTAAACTAATAGGAAATAATTACATGGTTCCACATAGGTTTTGTTATTTGTAAATTTCTTGATGTATCATATGAACTTTTTGATACTGGTTAAAAATGTCAGCCATCATTATTGATTAACGGGCACATTTTGAAATAACTGATGCAATATAAGCAGTAATAAATTGTGGTTTGGTTGAAGGGGTATGAGGAAATAGTGAAAAGTTGTTTACTTAGCTTGTTCTTGCATGCTCTATGAAGTTCCAGCTTATGGGTAGGGCAGGCTGAAACATGTTCATGTATGTTTGGTCTTTCAGAGAAACATTCAATTTGAACATTTTGTTCTATCATTTGTATCAGGTATTTTTTGACAAACATGATTATTGTTTCTAATCCATTTTCTCAAATGGTTTATATTTTATTGATGTTGGTGTGTATTACTTAAATTTTCAATATGACTTTTAGAATGACTAAATAATTCTTGAATTCTTGTTATGCATGCAATGAGTTAATTTTCATACTCCAGAGACAAAACTTTTCTTTTCTAAACAAGACAACATATGCCCTTTAGTTGGGTTTTGGAACAGGTGATCAGATAGATAAAGCTTAGACTCCTCACTCTCATTTGTGCTATGGTCCTGAGTAGCTGGGATAGCCAGATGGATATCAGGAAGACTCATCTTTCTGAATTCAAACTAGTTTCAGACACTAACTATCTGCCGGACCTTGGGAAAATCATTTAACTCTACCTCAGTTACCTCAAATATAAAAAAGAGCTCGAGAAGGAAATGGCAAACTCCAAATAAGGTCAGCGAAGAGTCTGAAATAATTGAATAATATTGAGAAACTGATACACATGCATAAGTTTGAGGTTCAGCATCAAATGATGAGACTGATGTAGGCACTAGATGATGAGAATGAGGAGAGCAACTGGAACCAAAAGCTGGAGTTTGGTACCAAGTGTTAGGATTCAGTCTTATGAAGAGTTCACAATGGCCATTCTCCTTGGCAAAAGATAGGTTTGTTTATGAAAAGAGATAACAGACAAAATTAAGAGGTTTAATAGACACCAGAAGTGATAAATGTGAAATAGCATTGAGAGAACAATAAAGTTAGCAAGGAAAGGAGTTTGGGAGAATCCATTAAAGGAATAAGGAGTATGACCTTGACTGGCAGGCTAAATCCATAGAGGAATTTAATACTCTAAAAAGTAAGCAATAAGAAGGAGGAAGACACCATGAGGCATGAGGGAAGAGTGAGGAGGAAGACATCCCAGGGCAGAATGTTGTGAGAGATAATCCAAAAGCCATTCAGCAAAGATGCTGTGGCCTACGGGCAGATTTATAGGGGAAATTTGAAACTTGACATAAGGTTTTCTGACTGGAATTACAAGCTAGGACTTCTCAAGACTTCCTTGGAGAATGGAAATATAAAGTTAAGCTGATCCCCATCAATGCCCTTCCTTGCTTGCCTCAGAGAGTAATTTATCAGTAATTCAATCTTTCTCTGCAGTCCCCACCTAGTGAGCCAGAACCCCATCACAAACTATTTTGAGTTTCTATGATTTAGCTAGTTAAGAGTTCTGTTTTGTATTTTATAGAAAAAATTGAAGCCATTTGATGAGAACCCCCTCTATTCTTCTCTTCCTCATCTACTATTTCCACCTTAACCCTTGTTTCTCAAATAAAGTAGTCTTATTCTTTACTAAGGATAAGCCTTTTACTAGTTCAAGTGATCCCATTTTATCTGGTCTCCTTCAACAGATTGTTTCTTAGGTAATACCCATTTTGCCACTTATTTTCAAACTCTCTCTACTGGCTCTTCCTACTGCCTACAAATATGTTTGTTCATCTCTCCTCTACCCTGAAACAACCCTCATTTAAGCCTTTCAACATCACCCTAGATTTATTCAGTCCTTTAAAGCTAAATTATTTGAAAAGACTGTCCCTACTATAGATGCCTTCACATTATTACTAATGATTTTTTAGTTGTCAAATTCAATTGCCTTCTCAATCCTCATTCTCCCAACCTCTCTATAGCTGTTGGCACTTATTTATCAATCTCTCCTCTTTGATATTCTCTTGTTAAGTTTTTGGGATATCAGACTCTCCCATTTTTCCTTCTACATATCTCACTTCTCCTTTTCTGTCTACTTTGCTGGATCTTCTTCCAGATCATACTCTCTAATCACAGGTGTTACTTGTTGCTTTGTGGTGGGCCCTCTTCTTTTCTCCTTATATACTACTTTATTTAGTGATCTCATCAGCTCTCATAGATTTAATTACCATCTCAAATCTACCTATCTTACCACGATCTCTCTCTCTCACTTCCAGTCTCATAGCTCCATATGTTTTAAGTGTTTAGGATGTTTAGGACATAAATTTTCTTTTTTTAAATTTTTAAAATTAATTTTATAATTATAACATTTTTGACAGTACATATGCATAGGTAATTTTTTACAACATTATCCCTTGTACTTCCTTCTGTTCCCAATTTTTCCCCTCCTTCCCTCCACCCCCTCCCCTAGATGGCAAGCATTTCCATGCATATTAAATATGTTATAATATATCCTAGGTACAATATATATGTGCAGAACCAAATTTTGTTGTTGTTGTTGTTGTTGTTGCAAAAGAAGAATTGGATTCGGAAAGTAAAAATAATCTGGGGAGAAAAAACAAAAAATGCTAACAGTTTACACTTATTTCCCAGTGTTCCTTTTCTGGGTATAGCTGATTCTGTCCATCATTGATCAATTGGAATTGGATTAGCTCTTTTCTTTGTTGAAGATATCCACTTCCATCAGAATACATCCTCATACAATATCATTGTTGAAGTGTATAATGCTCCCCTGGTTCTGCTCATTTCACTCAGCATCAGTTGATGTAAGTCTCTCCAAGCCTCTCTGTATTCATCCTGTTGATCATTTCTTACAGAAAATAATATTCCATAACATTCATATACCATAATTTACCCAACCATTCTCCAATTGATGGACATCCATTCATTTTCCAGTTTCAAGCCACTACAAAAAGGGCTGCCACAAACATTTTGGCACATACAGGTCCCTTTCCCTTCTTTAGTATTTCCTTGGGATATAAGCCCAGTAGTAGCACTGCTAGGTCAAAGGGTATGCACATTTTGTTAACTTTTTGGGCATAATTCCAGATTGCTCTCCAGAATGGTTGGATTCTTTCACAACTCCACCAACAATGCATCATTGTCCCAGTTTTCCCACAGCCTCTCCAACATTCATCATTATTTGTTCCTGTCATCTTAGCCAATCTGACAGGTATGTAATGATATCTCAGAGTTGTCTTAATTTGCATTTTTCTGATCAATTTGGAACACTCTTTCATATGAGTGGAAATAGTTTTAATTTCATCATCTGAAAATTGTCTGTTCATATCCTTTGACCATTTATCAATTGGAGAATGGCTTGATTTCTTGTAAATTAAAATCAATTCTCTGTATATTTTGGAGATGAGACCTTTATCAACCTTTAACTGTAAAAATGTTTTCCCAATTTGTTACTTCCCTTCTAATCTTCTTTGCATTAGTTTTGTTTGTGCAGAAACTTTTTAATTTGGTGTAATCAAAATGTTCTATTTTGTGATCAATAATGGTCTCTAGTTTTCCTTTGGACACAAATTCCTTCCTCCTGCACAAGTCTGAGAGGTAAACTATCCTATGTTCCTGTAATTTATTTATGATTTCGTTTTTTATGCCTAAATCGTGGACCTATTTTGGTCTTATCTTAGTATGTGGTGTTAAATGTGGGTCCATGCCTAGTTTCTTCCATACTAATTTCCAGTTTTCCCAGCAGTTTTTGTCAAATAATGAATTCTTATCCCAAAAGTTGGGATCTTTGGGTTTGTCAAACACTAGATTGCTATTTTTATTCACTATCTTGCCCTGTGAACCTAACCTATTCCACTGATCAACTAGTCTATTTCTTAGCCAATACCAAATGGTTTTGGTGACTGTTGCTTTATAATATAGTTCTAGATCAGGTACAGCTAGACCACCTTCATCTAATTTTTTTCCCCTTACTTCCCTTGAAATTCTCCACCTTTTGTTGTTCCATATGAATTCTGTTGTTATTTTTTCTAGGTCATTAAAATATTTTCTTGGGAATCTGATAGGTATAGCACTAAATAAATAGATTAGTTTAGGGAGTATTATCATCTTAATTATATTCATTCGACCTATCCAAGAGCACTAAATGTCTTTCCAATTATTTAAATCTGACTTTATTTTTGTGGCAAGTGTTTTGTAATTTTGCTCATATAATTCCTGACTTTCCTTTGGTAGATATATTCCCAAATATTTTATACTATCAACAATTATTTTAAATGGAATTTCTCTTTGTATCTCTTGCTCTTGGATTGTGTTGGTAATGTATAAAAATGCTGAGGATTTATGTGGATTTATTTTGTATCCTGCAACTTTGCTAAAGTTCTGAATTATTTCTAATAGCTTTTTAGCAGAGTCTTTGGGGTTCTCTATACCACCATGTCATCTGCAAAGAGTGATAATTTGATTTCCTCATTACCTATTCTAATTCCTTGAATCTCTTTTTTGGCTCTTATTGCCGAGGCGAGCGTTTCTAGTACTATATTGAATACTAATGGTGATAGTGGGCAACCTTGTTTCACTCCTGATCTTACTGGGAAAGGTTCTAAGGACATAAATTTTCAAAACAAAACTCATCATTTCTTCCTCAAACCCTCCTTGTCTCTTATCTTTACTGTTACTGTAGAGGGCAATATCATCCTTCCAAGCTCTCAGGCTAGAAGCTATCTTTAACTGGTCATTATTTTTCAATTCTCATATGAATATTTTTCTCTTGCTATCTCCCATTATTTAAATATTCTCCTTACTCAACTCTACTTAATGACTTCCTTAGATGGGAAGCCTTTTCCAATCTCTCTTAATTCTAGTGCTTTCCCTCTGTTAATTATTCCCACTTTATCCTGTATAGGTTGTTTGTATATATTTGTTTGCTGCCTTCTCCATCAGATTGTGAACTCCGTGAGGAAGGAACTCTTCTGCCTCTTTTAATGATTGATTGATTTGGATAGAACAAAAAGACTAGTTTGCTGGAAATGTTTGGTTAATAGATCTATCAGTGATAATTTCTAAGTCTAACTTTATTGTAGAAGATTGACATCTTATAAATGATCTATAATCACCTACAAGATCTGTTTTATGGAGTAAACTACTTATACCTACTCTGGAATTGCCAGAGACAAGATTGGAAGGAAAAAGATAAATTGGTTGCTTCCTATTGTAATGATAAAACTTATCAAGGCAAAAGATCAGCAATGTGTTAATATTTCACTTAACATAATTTTTATCTTCTCTAATTCTCATTTCACAGTTCTAGCAGATCTACATAATCTAGTCTCTAGTCTTAATCAAAAATTCAACTGAACTTTAAGCTTATAATTTCAGAGTAAGAGCACCTCCAAATATATTTAAAGCATTCAATTTCTCTTGAGAATCATTAACTGTGTAAAATAATTTTTAGCACATCTTCAAGTAATGTGCAAGTGATTCTTTCCTTAGTCTTTTACCAGGAATATTAATTAGATATCCTATATATTGTTCTGTTATTCATAAATAGGATGTCCAAGATAGAAACAAACACATTATATTAAAAAAGCACTGGCAATTAAGGAAAAATGCATTTTAGGCATTAAAAGTGTGTTAAGTCAAATAGTGGGTAGCCTTAATTTTTTTCTTCCTACTATCCATTATTTCAATTTGGATTTTTGAAAAAAAAATAATTCATTAAAAAAAGAAAGGTGTCTTTTAGCTAAAAAATTCAAGCATCAGAAAGGGCAATAGTAAAAAAGGAAATACTTGTGGGTCCTCATATATGGGAAGTGATGATAAGTGAACTTTTTGAAGAATCAGTGAATGAAATTGAAGGAATATTTGGGCATCATTTTTAAAACTACTTTTTGAGGGTAGGGAGAGAATTCTGTCTTGTAAAAGATAAAAATTACAAGAACTTGTCAAGGCTCTTCTCAAAGCATATAAAATTTCAGGATATAACATGTCACTCAAAATCATTTTCTTGGATTTCATCTCTTAGAAAACCTAGGTGCTGTCAGTGACAATCACAGGAGATGTTTCCATTAAGAAATTTACATAATGAAAAAGTGATATTAGGGCAAGGGGAGTTCAATATTTTTTATATCATTGAGCACTGAGGAAAGATGTTTCAGAGGAAAAAATATAAGATAAAACCATAAATTACAGCATTTTTGGTGAATTAGATTAGGCTAATGTCTGGTGACAAGCTTGTTTCTATGGCAAAACTAAGTCTTATGAGAAATGTTTTATAAACAAAATCAAAAGACATTTACAGTCAGCAAATAATTTACATAGTGATTAATAACAATAACAACAAAATTATCTTCATAATGATAGCATTTTAGGATTTGCAAAATGCTTTCCAAATATTATCTCATTCTTATAATAGTGTTGGGATTTGGTAATGTTTTTACTTCTTTTTTGAAGATGAAGAAACTGAATAGAAATTAAGTAACTTGTCTAGATTCAGATAGCTAATAAGTATAATTGTCTTGAACTCAGGTCTTCCTGACCTATTGATATGATATCAGCATAGACAAAAAGTAAAGCTAGTATATATTACATTCTATAAAATTTACCAAAAATGTAATTTTAAACAATGACCATATTAACCAAAAGAGAGAAAACAAATCAACAAAGTCATGATACAACAATAACTTTATAAAAAGTAGAAAAAATAAACTTTAAAATTATAAATTTTTAAAATAATAAATTTAATAGCCATTTTGAAAATTTGTGAAAATATAAATAATTAACAAGTCTAATAAAATGACAGAGTATCAAATTACCCAAAAGGTAAGATCACAAAAAATAATAAAATCATAAGATTACTGTGTGTAGCTCTATTCTAATAAATTTGAAAATCTAAAAGGAATGAGTAAATATTGGAAAAATATAAACCATGAAAATTAATAAAAAAAAGTATATAGCCTACAAAAACCCATCTAGAAAGGGAAATAATATGTGCTATTAAAGAGCTTGCCTGTAAAAAAAAAGACTGGACTCAGATGGAATTATGCTATTACCTTATTTTATAAACTTGTAAAGAACTGATAACTCCTACTCTTTTAATGAGGGAAATGTGATCTTGATCCCTCAACAACCCCCCCACGCCAATAAAACTGAGAAAGAAAACCACAGATCACAATAATTACTGAATAGTGATGCAAAAATTTGAATTAATAGACCAACAAATGAAATACATCAATACCTCAAAGAGATTTACCTGTCATGACCCAGTAGGATTGAAAAATGGAATGCAAAGGTAGTTTGCTACCAGGAAAATGAACAGAATAACAATTTATGTAAACAAGAGGAAAAAAAGAAGCTACATCTTTAGATACAAGACAAAAGAAAGGTTTTGTTACACTGATTTATATTAAACACATTGAAATACAGAAGAATAGAGGAATCTATATTCTGTTAAAAAGAAGAATTTGTCTGAAATTGAACAATATTATTCTGTGCAATGGAGAAACATTAGAAATTGTCACACTTTTTAAAAGTATGTACAAATAGATAATGTATAATCACTTATTTGTTTATTGAATTAGCAGATTTTAGAAATCTGTTATTAAGCTATGAAAAAGAAATTTAAAAAATAAGGAAATATAACAAATAGATGTTTATCTGCAGATGGCAAAATGTTATGTCTAGAAAAGGTCAGTCAATAAAAAAAACAAATTAATGGTGATAACAAATGGCTTCTTCAAAATAGCAAGATACTAGATAAACCCACAAAATCATTTGCAATTCTATTTACTAATATCAAGATTTAAGAAAACTGAGGGAAATACTGAAGTACTTTATATATACATATATTATTTCATTCGATCCCCATAACAGCTTAGGTGGTATTATTAATATTTCCATTTTTCAATTGAAGTAAACAGAAATTAAGTAATTTGTTCAGTATAATACAGCTAAGTAAGTGACTGAGACTGGATTTCAACTCAGGTCTTCCTAATCTGAGACTTCTGTCCAATGTGCCACTTAACAGCCTCAATCAGCAAAATAATTTATAATTACAACAAAATAATTTGGGATTTTATCATCTAGGTATATGGAACACTATTAATTAATAACTTCAATGGGATTTTTAAAGAAATCAAAAAGTGTTAAAACAATAAATGAATCTCTCAATACCTACCTCCTCCTTTAAAGGTAGGTCAACTAAATATAATAAAATACTAATATTTTAGGACAATTTACATATTTCACAATGCAAATTAAACTTGCTAATAAGTTATTGTGACTACTTACTACTTACTTAAGGTGAACATAAAATTAGAAGAAAAAAGAGCAAGATAAGAACAGCAAGAACTATGCTATAAATAGCAAAATATGCTATAAAGTGAAAAGTATTTTTTAAGCTAACAATGAGTGAAAAAAATATAAATAGATAATGTGGATAAAAGTTGATATTTAATAAGTACGTTTATTAAAAAACCCCAACACTGTAGAACAGATTTTCTGTGCTTTGAAACACTCAATATCTAGCTAGAAAAAGCAGATTAGTAATAGGGAATTTGGTCCATACTTCATATCATACACTATTCAAATCAAACCAAACTATTTAATTGTATAATTGTTCTGAAACTTAAAAATATTGGAAGAAAATAGAATATTATATCTGTTTCCACTTTGGAGAAGAGCAATATTTTTATAAATTAGATAAAAAATTGTTTCTTATTATTATTATTTTAGCAATAGTATGGCTTTGCAAAATCAAAAGCAGTTATTTTCAAAATAAAATTAAAGAAACAAATTTTGAAAAATATTCACCACAAATACTTAAGAGAAATAGTGTAGAATAGTTGGCAAACAACTGGCTTCAGCAATAAGAAATCTTTAATTCACTCCTGAAATTGACTCTATGATCTTGTACAAATAACTTAACTTTCCTGTACTATAGGCCACTCTTTCAGACTTAAAGTTTTTGAGAACTACATTGGGAAAAGAATTTCCTAAAGGGAAGCCCTTTATACCAAAGACATGACAAGCCTAGTTAAAAAAAAGTCCACTAAGTAACAACTAGACCATCCAGCAGTGGCTAGAAAGCAAGAGTCAAATCCAGCCTCAGGTACTTGGTAGCTGTGTGACTCTGGTAAAACCTCTTGATCTTTGTTTGTCTTAAAGTATCTTATCTTCCAGAGTTGCTGGAAGGCTCAAGTGAGATAATAATTGTAAAGTGCTTAGCACAGTGCCTGATGCATAGTAGGTGCTAGATAAATATTAGCTGTAATTTTTATTATTATCTAGAATAGCTGACATCTGGTATCTTTAAGAAACAAGTGAATATCTATGAGAGCAATAATAAAAACTTTCCAATAGGGGATATGAATACACTATTTATGACAGAGATTATAAAAGCTGATAATAGCCAGACAAATGTAAATCAAAATAAGCTTAACATTATACTCTATATCCATTAGAATGTTACAAATAAGAAAAAAATTAGAAAAATCCAATGAAGTGAGACTATAGGGAAACAGGAATTCTTATATATTGTTAATGGGACTTCAGACTAGTGCAAAGATTTTGAAGAGTGAAATGGCAATATCATAAGAAGGAAAATAAGCACATACACACATATATGTATATATATGTATATATATATGTGTATATATACATATATATACACACATATATGTATATATATGTATATATATATATATATATATATATATATATATATATAATTTGATTCCCACAATAACCTGTGGTAAGTATTATTAATATTTCCATTTTGCCATTGAGGAAATTGAGGTAAATTGAAGTTAAGTAATTTGCCCAGAATCATACTAAGTAAATGTCTGAGGCTGGATTTCTATTCAGGTCTTTCTAATCTGAGACTTCTGTCCACTGTGCCACTAACAGCCTCAATCGGCATTGATTTTTCTTTTTAACCTATTGATTTTATTGTTAGGATTTGATCTAAAGTATAAAACTACAGCCAATCTGTACAAAGGAGAATTGTTGCTCTATTAACAATAGAAATAATAGAAAAAAACAATTTATGTGTAGAAGTGAAGAATAAAAATATTTCTTTTTAAAATGGGAGAGGGTACAAAATTGTAATTTTGCTGAGGTGTAAAGTTTCCAGTGTGGAAATTCTCTCTGCTGGGGCAGTATAACAATACTTCAGTTACTTATAGTTTTTGAGGGCTGACTGAGTACTAAAATGTCAAGTGAGCTCTCACATAGCTCACATAGGATTTTGTAGATCCAAGATTTACCCTCTATCCACCATTATACTATGGAAGACTAAACAAATTACAGTATATTAATATAATGAAATATTATTATGCAATAAAGATAAAGAGAAGTGCATAATAAAATATGAACAAAGTCAACATGGCATGATGTAGAACTAGAATTAATAGAATCAAAAACAACTAGATAATGAGTTAAACTATTTTTAAAAATGAGGAAGGAAGGAAGAAAGGAAAGAAGGAAGGAAGGGAGGGAAGGAGGGAGGGAGGAAGGAAAGAAGTGGGGGGAAGAGGAAGGGAGGGAGGAAGGGGAAAAAGGGAGAAAAAAGAGGAAAGGAGGGAGGAAGGGAGGAAGGAAAGAAGTGGGGGGAAGAGGAAGGGAGGGAGGAAGGGGAAAAAGGGAGAAAAAAGAGGAAAGGAGGGAGGAAAGAAGTGGGGGAGGAAAGAAAGAAAGGATAGAGGGGAAAAGAGAAAAGAAGAAAGAGGAAAGAAAGAAGAGAAGGAAAGAAGTAGGAAGAGAAGAAAAGAAGAATGGAAGGAACAGAAGGGAAAAAGAAAGCCTGAATATCATATTTTAACTGACACATTGGAACTTTTCCAGGTTACTTAAGGGTCATGTCATTCAAAAACTTGAAGGAACTCAGGATGTTTAGACTAGAGAAGAAATGGCTTAGGAGGGATTACATAGCCATCTTCACTGTTTTGAAGGGATGTCACTTTATTCTTTGTGGTTTCTGAGAGTTGAACAAGGATCCAAGAGTGATAGTTACAACAGAGCCCAATTTTAATTCAATGTAAGAATTGATTTTCTAACAAGTGGTTTGATGCTTGTTTTTTTTTTTTTTTTTTTTTTTTTCTTTTTGGTACAACCTAAAGTAACTTGACCTCTTAAGGCTATAAAAATGAGTAAGTCGGTTTAGGCCATCTCTAATATCTCTTTCTTCTCTAAAATTCCTTATTTTAACATTTTATCTTCTCCTTTCAAAACTAATATTGTAAATAAGGTACCTTCTATTTCTAATATTATATTGCCTAGTACTTCATTTCCTAAATTCCTTTTCAGCCCTCTGATTTTATTCAATGTTAGAGAGGCAGTGTGCTATAATAGATAGTTTTGGCCTTAAAATCTGGGTTAGATCCCATCTCCCACACGTATTGTCTGTGTAATGATGAGCAAGTCACTTATCTTCTCCAGACAAATCTCTAAGAAAGCATATTGCAAAAAAGATGCTTATATACTTTGATAGAGGTAGTTCCTTAAGCCAATGAAATTATAGATCAAGTATATGGTCTATCATTGTGTTTACAGAGCACCTTGAAGGGAGAGTAGCATCTTTTAGATTCACTTTGTCCCTATTTAAGGGAGGGAGCTGTCAGGGAACACACATAATTTATTGTATGTACCTAATTATTTATATATTGTCTCCCCATTAGACTGAGAATACCTTGAGGACAGGAATAATTATTTCTCCTTTGTATCCCCATTGCTTAGCACACTGATTTGCCATGTTACTGAGAAAGGAAATGAACTGAGTTTATAATGTACAAACATCTCACTGTGCCTGGCACATAGTATGTGCTTAATAAATGTTCATTGTCTGATTGATTATTCTGTAATCAGGGAAGGTAAAACAAGATGCTTGTTTTGGATCAAAAGTGCCAACATATGGCTGAAAGAGGTGAGAAGTGTGACAGAGATGACTAGAGAATGTAGAATCCACAGAAAAACTCTCCCTTTACATTTAGCATTGGTCAGAATCCTTCGAAATATTATGTCAGCTCTGGACTCTGTCTACTACAAGAAAGATTTGAAGAATATTTAGTTCATTTCCTTTTTTTTTTCAAGACTCAGAGAAAGGTATAGCTCATTGGACATAACTTTGGATTTGCCATTATAAAGACCAATTTTCAAGTCTCATTTAAGAAATTTACTGTTTACCTGGGGATCATAATATATTCTATTTCACAGGACTGTGGCAAATATCACACAAGATCATCTCTCTAAAGTATTTTGCAAATATTAAGTACCATATAAAGATATATTTCATACATATTTATTATAATATTATTTTCTCATTTATAAGCTGGGTTCTTGATACAGAATATAATGACAGAGTTAAATAGGCTCCTATTTAGGTCAGTCTAATCCTATGTTGGTAGTGTCCAGTGGATAAGGGAGTATGGCATTTCTGTAGTGAAGCAAGGAATGCAAGACGACCTGATGGTTTTGGTGATTTGTTTTGGACCAAGTCACATTGGTCTTTCTGGCTTAGGCAGATTAATCAATACTAGATGTGCCAGAACTGTGTGAGGCTGAGATATAAATACACATACCATTATCTCTTCTAATCTCCATCTGATTGATCCCTTCATACAATGTTTTCCAAACATTTTTATTTAGTTTTATATAAAAGGCTTGACTTCCACTAGAGAGAATTGACTTTTCTTCAAATCTATATCTTCATTCTAAATATATCTAATGTTTGGGGACATGTGGCATTGAACAGACCAGAACAAAGCCAGGGGCTATAAAATGGGTCTTCTCATTCAGTTATTTTAGTCATGTCTGAGAGTCTTTGTGAACTGATTTGGGACTTACTCTGCAAAGATGCTGGAATGGCTTGCCATTTTCTTTTCCAGATGAAGAAACTGAGACAAATAGCATTAAGTGAGCTGCCCAGGATCACACAGCTAATGAGTATCTGACACTAATTTTGAACTCAGGTATTCCGAACTCCAGGACTGGCATTCTATCTACTGCATCACTTTGTCAATCCCCAAAAGTGGTTTAGGAGTATATGACTTATTTTAAGAATCAGGGTATCTGATCTCTAAGCTTATTTCCAGTTCCAATGTTGTGACTCCATGATTTAATGAGATGGACAATTTGAAATCTAAGAACCAAGGAACACTCCCAATCCATCTTGCAGTGATGGTAGGGGAAGGTGCTGATTGGACTCAAACGATTCATTAGTGATTCAAATCAAAACAGATAATAAAATGTAAGTGCCTTTTTGTAGTAAGTTATTTATTTTTAATACACATTGCTTTAGGAAGCATGTTGGAAGAGAAAAATCAGAGTAAAAAGGAAAAACTATGGGAGAGATTACAAAAAAAAAAAACAAAACAGAAACAAGAAGTGCACATAGTAACTATTGATTTACATTCAGTCTCCTTAGATTTTTTTTTCTGGATGTAGATAGCATTTTCTCTCCAAAGTTTATTGGGATTGCTTTGGATCACTTAATTACTGAGAACTAAGCCTTTCATAATTTATAATCACACATTCTTGCTGTAATTGTGTACAATGTATTCCTGGTTCTGCTTGTTTCATTCAGCAGCAGTTTATGTAAATCTTTCCAGGCCATTCTATGATAAGCTTGTTCATCATTTTTTATAGAACAATAATATTATATTACCTTCATGTACTACAAGTTTTTCAGCTATTCCCCAATTGATGAGCATCCACTCTTTTTCTGATTCTTTGATACCAGAGAAAGAGCTGCTACAAACATTTTTTCACGTGTTGGTCCTTTTCCCTACTTGCAAGTGCCTTTTGAATGAGAATTATTTCATTCCTTATATTTGTACCTTAAGTCTTATACAGAGCCTGGTAGACTTAGTAAAATGCTAATTGATTGATTGATCTGTCTTAGTCAGAAAGACCAAGGCAACTAGACCAAAGATAGTCAGCTGGCATATGCCATCAAGCTATGTAGAATGCAGATGATTGTGAACTCCTTTTTTGATTTATATGTATTTCCCTAAATTTTGTTTTATTAAATTTTTTCAGTAATGTCCAACTATTCATTATCCATTTGGTATTTTTGTTGGCAAAGATATTGGAATGATTTGCATTTCCTTCTCCAGTTTATTTTAGAAATGAAAAAACTGAGATAAACAAGGTTTACCATCAAGTCAGCTTACATCCCTTGTTTACATTCCAGAAACAACAAAAAAAGAAAAAAATAATAAAAATTATTTTTCAGTTTTACACAGTGAAAAAAGTCTTAGAGTGTAGTACTATTAAGGACCTGAAGAAGTCATTAAGTTCATCTCCTAATATCAGACAGGTTGAAACAAAAAACAATTTCAGAAATGTCATTTTAGTATGGATTATGACTCAGAGTACAATAAGGATGGCAATAACATCAGATCTTTATTCAAAGAACCCTCATTCAAATCCTGCCATTTATGTTTGCTATCTCTGTGATCCTATGCAAGTCATATATTTTCTGGTGTCACTAGCTATATGAGTATGAACAAATCATTTTGCTTTCTTTGTTCCAATTTTCTCATCTTTGAGATGGGAACAATAAGAATCTAATATTTTCCTCATGGGATTTCTATGATCAAATAAGATAATGTATATAGGACACTCCAAGTGTGGAAATTTTCTTCACTGAAGCAGGATGACAGCTTGTCTGTAATTTATGGTCTTAGAGAATTAACTGAGATATTGAAAGGTTAAATGTTCCCCCATGTTCACATAGCTTATGTGTTAAAGTGAGACTTGCACTTAGGTTTTCCTGACTCCAAGACCAATTCCCTATCTTCTAGACCATGCTGCTTCTCACAAAAAGTATGACAGTGAATTAGGTATGCTATCAGGGAAATGGGCAGAAAGGTGGTGCAGAGGTTGGAGTGCCAGACCTAGAGTCAGGAAAACTCATCTTTCTGAGTTCAATTCTGGCTTCTCATTCTTATTAGTCATGTGGTCTTGAACATGACACTTAACCTTGTTTACCTCAGTTTTCTCATTTGTAAAGTAAGCTGGAGAAGGAAATGCAAATCATTCCAATATCTTTGCCAAGAAAAATACCAAATGGATCATGAATAGTTAGACATTACTGAAACAATTGAATAAAACAAAAATTAGGGAAATACATATAAATCAAAGAAGGAATTCACAATTATCTTCATTCTCTTTCACATCAAAAAGTCAAAAGTTTTATTTTATCTCTTTGTGATTGATGTATTTATTTTGAGAAATCATTTCCTTCACACTTCTATGTACTGGGCACTTGTCCAAACCTACACAAAGAGTCTTACATGTCAACACTCTCTCACCTACTTCTTCATGGTAACCACATCCCTTTGTTTTTTCTCTGTGTGTCTTTTTTTCTCGCTCTCTGTGTATGTCTGTCTACTTCTCTCTCTCTCTCTGTCTCTTGTCTCTATTCTTGGCTCTTTCTCTCTCTGTTCCCCCATCTGTGTCTCTTTGCTTTTTTCCTTCCTTTCTGTTTCTGTCTTGCCCCCTTTTTTCTCTCCCCCTTTCTTCTTTTCCCTTCTTTCTCCTCCTCCATCTCTGTCTCTGTCTCTGTCTCTATCTCTGTCTCTCTGTCTCTCTCTCTGTGTCTCTCTGTCTCTCTGTCTCTCTGTCTCTCTGTCTCTCTCTCTCTCTCTGCCTCCTCCTCTTCTCTGTGTCTCTCTGTCTCTATCTGTCTGTTTGTCTCCCTTTTTTCTCTCCTCCTTTCTGTCTTTCTCTTTTCCTCTCCTTCCCTCTCACTCTCCTTGTCTCTTCCATGATTTTACCTGTACTAGGTAGAATGGAGGAAATGACAAGGACTAGAAAGGAACAATATTTACTAAAACGAGAAATAGTAGAACAACTTAAGAAAGCATATAGGGATTAGAGAATATTCTTCACTCAACCACATTCAAAAGTAGCCACATTCCAGAGAACAGTTGGAATTGGAACTTTTCAACACTTCTCAGAATTAATAAGGTGAGCTCACTGTACAAACAGGAGTGACCCATCAAAAGGTTAACCTGGTATGCACAGAATAGTTATTAAGTTGTGAAGCAGACAAGAAATCTCAGGTTGATTAGTGCAATGAACTGATATCTACTTGAAGGTCCACAGCTCCTTCAACAGAACATAAGCTCATCAAGGACAGGAATTGTCCTTTGTTAATCTCTTTAATTTCCTGGAACATCTCATACTATCTTCAAACTAGAAATCACATAATAAATGTCTGCTGATTTAAAAGGACTTGCATTATATAGTGTAGAAAGCAGTGAAGAGATCACATAGGCCAATTCTTTCATTATATAATTAGGAAATTGTGGCTCTGAGTGGTAATGTGACTTGGCTAAGACCTTATGGCTCATTAATGGCAGAACTTTGATAGACCAGGTCTCTTGACTCCCCATTCAGTGCTATTTCCATCATAACTGTTTAACTTCATTTCCTAATGAAACATTCCATGTGCTTACACCCCTTTGGGCACAATCCCATCAAGGAGGAATGGGTTCTCTGGCTGAAAATTCAATAGGCAGCATTAACCAGTGTGGGGGCAGGGTTGGCGTTTGACAGCTGTGCGTTGGGTCTACCTTGAGTTGATCATTAACTGGCTGAGTGCCCTGTACCTTGTAAATGGTCTTTGTTTTAAGACAAAATAGCCCAGCTGTTTTATGGAATTTCTGCTAACTAGCGTGTTGTGCCATGTGCAATGACTGTACTTGGAGATGTGGAATTCTCCAAACTATAAAGGATCTGGCTGCAATTTATGCTGAAATCCCCCCTGCATGGCAAAAACTCAATGTGAATTCCAAGTTGATCACACAATGTGGGGACCTTAACATATGGCCAATAGAAAAGCCTCTTTAAAAGAGAATGGACCAAGACTTAGCAGACACCTCTTTCCCATGGAGTCCCCAGCTTCCAGCTCAATTCACATTTTGCCTACTAATCAAAGACTTTTGTCTTTCCACCTCCTTCACCTGCTCCTCATCCCTTTACCTTCAGTTCAAAGGATCTATGTCACAGTTTTGGAGCTAAAAGGCGTTTTAGTTGTCATGCAGCTCAACTTTCTCATGTTACAAGTGAAGAAACTGAGGTCCCAAAATGGTAGGTGTCTTCTCAAGGTCCCACAATAAGTAATAGAGATAAGATCTGAGGCAGATCCTTTGATTCCAAAGCCAGTGTTTTCCCCCCTGCTTCCATCTTCCTCTTGAAATTACTTCATTACTTTGTAGAGTATGTTTTTTTAATCTACCTATTTACATTCATATTTTATTCCCTCTCCCCACAAACACATTGAGAATGGATACAATTTCCTATTTTTGTCTCTGCATCATACCTAGTAAGTGCTTAACAATCATGTGCTGAATTAAATTGATCTTGACTCAGATTTTTATTATTGGACAAGTTGCTTTACTCTTCAAACCTCAGTTTCCTTATCTGTATAATATAGAGAAGCACACTAACATCACCTACTTTGTAAGGGTGCCATAAGGAAAGTACTTTGTATAATGCAAACTCTTAGATCTTAGTATTAGTAAAATTATATTATTCAATGCAAAAAGATGCTCTTCCATGTCTTAGATTCATTCTTTGTGTTCTTACCTCCTGTCATGTGTCTGTGCACCCACTGGTTGTTAGATCTACAACATGGTTTCCACTATAAACTATGTTTTCATTCCTTTTGAAAGAGTACTTTATGCCTACAACTTTATGAAAAAATTTCATTTCAGCTGAAATTCTACAAGTTTGGTCTTAGTCCAATGGGGATTAAAAAACTACTTGGCAATAGAAAGAAAATGTTCCAGCCTGTTTTTAGAAATGCAATGTGTTTTTAAAAAATCATTAAAACTTCAGACTGTCTGGTTCGGAGACTTCAGTGAAGGTGGTAGGCTGAATTATGTATTCACCTGGTCTTAGTTTGCTGAGAGTGCAAAGTTTCTATTGATGATGGGTATAATACCAGGCACTAGGATGTGGGAGAAAATCTGGGCTAGAAGAAATTGTAGGCTGAGATTCAAGAGACCAAGATAAAATTTTGCCTCTGTTGAAGCATAAGGGACCCAGAGGTAAGCCACTTAACCTTTCTAAGGTTCAATTTTCTCATTTGTAAAAATGAAAATTCTATAACTTACCCTACTGAATTATTACAGAAACCCTAGTTGTCATTCTTACGAGTGGAAAAAAATATTGAATTTGGACACAGAAAACCCAAATTTGAGTTTCTGTTTCATGGTTTAGTAACTATTAGATCATAGGAGATCACTGAATTACTAAAGTTTTACTTTGCTAATTTCCAAAATGACCATACTGATATGTGCTTTGTCTCCTTCACAGGTTTGATTTGAAGTTCAGATGAGATAACATATAAGAAGTAATTCATTATTATAGTATAATTTGAAATTGATCTCATCATTGTTTTTAATATTATATAGTAGTATAATAAAGTCTTGAGAGGCATTGTGATATAGTTGATAGAGAGCAGGGTTTAGTTATAAGGAGATTATTTCAAAGTCTACATCTGTCCCATACTAAAGATATGGCCCTGGTCATATAACTTAACCTCTGTATATCCCAGCCAATTTTCTAAGACTATAAATCACAAAAAGTACAAATATACAAAGTACATTGATAAAATTGCAGTTCTAGTTCCTCCTTCCTTGCCCTAAAAGGTGTACATTTGAAATAATTAAGAGACCTCAAACCTAGTTAGGGGTAGAGATATCTGCCTCAGGCAGTGAAGACTTCCCCTGATAAATTGGGCAGATGAGAACAATTTATTCCAAATATGCTTTATGTCTATAAAGCTGCCTAAAGTAGGAGCTATGGAGAGCTCAGTTTTAGTCAATTATCAAAGACACCAAGATCTTTCATTTCTGCTCAGATTTTCACAAGTCATCTTGTCTTTTGTCTTACCACTGGACTTTGACACCTCAGGAAGAGAGAGTAAGGCTGATGGCTGCACAACTTTGCTTCACTTAAATGTAATTCATGCATAAGTCAAGATATCATCTGTGATGCCATTGGTTTTAAAATGTAGGGCAAAACAACAAAAAATAGCATTTTCTAAGCCACTTTGCTTCCAACCACAATTATAGTAGTTAAAAATCCTCACATTTCTCAAGCACTTTAAAGTGTTTTTCTCTGAATCAGCTGGAGAATCAAGAGAGTATAATAGCATTGTCTTCATTCTACAAATGAGAAAGACAAAGCTTTAGGAGGCATCTTTCCACAGCTGTTATGTGCTATTATGGATATTTGAATCCAGGGCTCCTAATTCTGCCCTTGCCATTTATCAAGTTGCTCATCCACAGATGGTTTTATAGAGCTTATTAGGTTTAAGGAACTTTTAGAAGTGGTATAGAATTTCTAGGCTGGGGAGAAGATAAGCTCTATAGTCTTTAGGTACAAAACATCAGTACTTTTGGTCACTTTGTCCCATATAATATAACATGTTTAAAAGAAGCCCCACTATTTGTAGAGTAGAATTTGTCCTTTTGCAGTCTTTCTGTCCTATTACACACTTTCTGTTAAGCTCTCTTGTGTAATTTAAATGACATGATCTAATACTCATGAAACACACATGATGTCCTAATAAGATAGAGCACATGACATCTAGTAAGATTTGATTTAAGCCCTCAAGGCCTTAATGTTTTAAGAAAGAACAGATATAAAATCATGCCCACTGGAAAGCATTTGTCAAACTAAAAAATAAAAAACTAAACAATCAAAATATAAAGAGTCCAGGTCCCAAGTACTGATAAATGTAAATCTTTATACTCATGCTTTGATAGTTCTCAAGTTCTTCTCCATATTCCTACTCCCTCCACTGGTGGAAAGTTCAATTTCTCTGTTATTTCATTTTTGGGCAATTCTATATCTACTCACAAATCCTCTAATGATCAATATACTTAATGTGGTAGAGATATTCCTTTAGGACTGTGATTTATTTTTGAGGTTTATTTTTATTTTTTGATGGAGAGGACTACATCTGTGATTTAATGGTAAACTTCATCTACTGATACAAGATTAGTACTTTTTCCCTGCAATTTATAATCTGAGAAAGTAAGCTATAATACTGAGAGTTTTGACCTTACTAGAATCACAGTATAGTATGTATCTTAGAATGAACTTAATAGGATGACTTTCTGATTTTAAAGATAGTTTTCTATTCTCTACAACATTGTTTTTCCTTTTTTTTTTTTTTTTTTTTTTATATTCAGTTCAATTCAACAACATTTTTCAAGAGCCTACTAATGGCCAGTATTACAGTGACAATATAAATACTCAAATACCCTTTTTAGTAGGTAGGGAGAATACAATATGTGAACATATTTATTGATGCAAGATAAGTTGAAAAAGAAGAGAACATAAACATTAGTAAAATAAACCTTTTGGTAAGATTTGGCACCTGAGCTGAATTTTCTGTTAATAAATATTTATTAATGCAACCTAATAATAGCTCATGCATATATATCACTTTAAGGTTTATTTATTTTTATTTAATTTTACAACATTTATTCAACACTTATTTTCTAGGTACTATTATAAGTGCTAAGATATAAAAAATGAAAAAAAAAACATGGTCCCTGCTCTCAAAGAATTTACATTTTCATCAATGAAACAATATCCAAATAACTATATACACACAAGGTATAAATGGTAAAGGAAAGATAATCTCACAGTGATGGGACAAGTAGTAGAGGGACAGAGAGAGCTCTCCTTTTGAAGACAGTATTTGAACTGAGTATTGAAAGAAGCTATAGAAGATAGGAAATGAGAAGATAGAACATTCTACAAATGGAGAATAGTCAGGCAAAAGAGCAAAAGTGAGAGATGGAGCATTTTGTGAAACACCAATAATGCCATTGTCACTAAGTCAAAATGCATGAAAGGGTATAAAGTATAAAAATATTGGAAAACCAGGAAAGAGTCAGATTATGAAAAACTTTAAATGCTATCATTTTACAGCATGGAGAAGAAATAGCAAAACACTCCAATATCTTTCAAGAAAACCCTAAAAGAAAGAAAAAAACTCTAGTGTTATAGAGTTGGATTTGACTGAAAAATGACCAAACAACAAAGAACATTGTATATTTATATTTAGTCCTGGAAATGATTAAGAGACCCTTGAGTTTATTGTGCTAAATATTTACAGGGTCAGTGTTGCATTTTAGGAAAATTATTTTGGTAACTGAATGAAGATTAGATTGGAAAAGAAAAAGACTTGAGGGAAATCAGTAATGTGAATATTATACTACTCCAGGGAAGAGGTGATAAGGTGGATTTTGTTTGTGTAAAATAAATAAAAGAGGATGTACACAACAGATACCATGGAGATAAAATGGACAAGATTCAATAACAGATGGAGTGGGGTGAATCATAGAGAAAGGTTGAAGAAGACACTAAGGTTTTTTCCTAAGTCTGGATGACTAGGAAGATGGTGGTATTCTCTATTATCACAATATTTAAGATACTTGTTCTAAGTAATGATTATTATTTGTCCATTTTTGAAGAGGATCAATGACATCATTGAGTGATGTCTTAACATCTTGATTTTTGGGTGTTTTATATATATATATATATATATATATATATATATATATATATATATATATATATATATATATATATATGAGTCAGAGATGCATAAAGTGTCAGTCTCATTTAGTCTTGGAATCACTAAAGTCCAGTGACAAGACAAAGATCAAGATGACTGGCAATGGCCTGGGAATATAGTGGATTATCTTGACAAGTTTGATCTTTGTCTTTACATGATGATCTTTGTCTGATTGAACTCTAAGCAATCTACAGCATCTGCTTTAGTTGCCTTCATGACTGTTGGAATAAATTGCTCTCATCTACCCATTCCATGGGGGAAGTCTTTTTTTTTTAATTTTTATTTTATTTTATAATTATAACATTTTTTGACAGTACATTTGCATGGGTAATTTTTTACAACATTATCCCTTGCACTTACTTCTATTCAGATTTTTTCCCTTCCTCCCCCAACCCCCTCCCCCAGATGGCAAGCAGTCTTATATATGTTAAATACATTACAGTATATTCTAGATACAATATATGTGTGTAGAACCGAATTTTTTGTTGCACAGGAAGAATTGGAAGGTAAAAATAACAGTTTACATTCATTTCCCAGTGTTCCTTTTCTGGATGTAGCTGGTTCTGTCCATCATTAATCAATTGGAATTGGATTAGCTCTTCTCTATGTTGAAGAAATCCACTTCCATCAGCATACATCCTCGTACAGTATCATTGTTGAAGTGTATAATGATCTTCTGGTTCTGCTCGTTTCACTCAGCATCAGTTGATGTAAGTCTCTCCAAGCCTCTCTGTATTTCTCCTGTTGGTCATTTCTTATAGAACAATAATATTCCATAACATTCATATACCATAGTTTACCCAACCATTCTCCAATTGATGGACATCCGTTCATTTTCCAGTTTCTAGACACTACAAAAAGGGCTGCCACAAACATTTTGGCACATACAGGTCCCTTTCCCTTCTTTAGTAGTTCCTTGGGGTATAAGCCCAGTAGTAGTATGGCTGGGTCAAAGGGTATGCATATTTTGATAACTTTTTGGGCATAATTCCAGATTGCTCTCCAGAATGGTTGGATTCTTTCACAACTCCACCAACAATGCATCAGTGTCCCAGTTTTCCCACAGCCCCTCCAACATTCATCGTTATTTGTTCCTGTCATCTTAGCCAATCTGACAGGTGTGTAATGATATCTCAGAGTTGTCTTAATTTGCATTTTTCTGATCAATAGTGATTTGGAACACTCTTTCATATGAGTGGAAATAGTTTTAATTTCATCATCTGAAAACTGTCTGTTCATATCCTTTGACCATTTATCAATTGGAGAATGGCTTGATTTCTTATAAATTAAAGTCAATTCTCTGTATATTTTGGAGATGAGGCCTTTATCAGAACCTTTAACTGTAAAAATGTTTTCCCAATTTGTTACTTCCCTTCTAATCTTGTTTGCATTAGTTTTGTTTGTGCAGAAACTTTTTAATTTGGTGTAATCAAAATGTTCTATTTTGTGATCAATAATGGTCTCTAGTTCTCCCTTGGACACAAACTCCTTCCTCCTCCACAAGTCTGAGAGGTAAACCATCCATGGGGGAAGTCTTAACATGCTTGGAGCAGACATTCCTCTAAGTCATTGATGGGTTTGAGTCCTGTTGATTACCTTCAACCTGGTTTAATCTAGTTGCTGAAACAGGTGGATGATTGCTGTGCATGGTATAATTTCTTGGAGCCACAGGTGAGAGGTGAATCCTCTCCTCTCCTCTTATCTTCTCTTCATTCCCTTTCTCTTGGTGATTACATCAGTTGTCACGGGTTCAATTTTTGTCACTACCCATGTTCCAAATTCCAAGATAGGAAAGAAGAGTATCCTCCTCTGTTTTCTCCATATTTTTTCCTAAGAAAAAATTAAGATAAAGATATGATAACTTGGATTTTGAATGTGTGTTTGTGAGGGAAGGAGGAGTCTCGTTTACCTTGAAATGATAATGTTAATATTAATCAAATATTTTGTTTAATGTTGGTTGAAAATAAGGGAAAAGGAGATGTTTATTTAGCTAATACAAAAATAGTTCAGATCACTGGTTTAAAAGGATAAAGAAGGTAGAATCTACAAAGGAGAAAGATGACTTGGAAGATTAACAGTTTTTTCTACAAGGAAGTTGAGAGAAAAGGTAAACTTATCAGGAAAGAAAGTGTTTTCTGTTTCTAATATATGGAATTTGAGAGGCCATTTTCAGTAGAGATATCTATCAAGAAATTGATGAGGACAAAAGAGAGAATAAAACTGTGTGTAAGTCTTGGTGCCATTCATCTCTGTAGATATGTAAGTATAAAGTAATCATAATATCTTCTCAAAATAATCATAGGACAGGAATTTCTTTACTATACAATTCTACCTAAATTCTCCTCTTCTTCAGTGAACTGACTCTTGGAAATATAATTTTAATGCTAGCAGTACCTTCAGAAACTACAAAAGTGAAAATACCATGCAAGTGCTAGCCTCCGAAGTTGGATAACACATTATTTTCTGGAGTAGCCAATAACATTTGTGGATGATTCTGTAATTGTAAGAAAAAGGTTTGTTAGTTTTTTCTGACATCAAACTTAAATCGAGTCTTTATCACTTCTAACCCTTGCTCCTAGTTCTCCCTCCTGGGCCCAAGAAAAACAAATGTTATTCCTATTCTGTGTGACAGCTCTTGAAACAATTGATGGTGCCTCTGGCATCTCCTCTGTAGTCTTTCTGGGGTAAGGAGTTCCTGTACCTTTTGGTGATGTACACATAACAGGAATTTGATGTGTGTTGTCAACCTGCTTGCCTTTCTCTGGCTTCTCTTAAGCTTATCATTGTTCTTCTCAAAATGTGATGCCAAGACAAGACAATTATACTCAATATATAGTCTGATTATGACAGAGAAGAAGTGAAGCTTTGGTATAGAACACTGTGTTTTGTTCAACCTAAGACTGAATTAGCCTTCTTGGCCACTGTTGCATATAGCTTATTCAAAATGAGTGTGTAGATCTAAGATCAACTCATCTTTCTTTACTCCTTCTACTGTTCAGCTAAATCTCTTCCTGCTTAGAAAGTTGATTTTTTTTTTAAACTTAAGTAGAAATCAGAATTTACATTAATTCCAGTGAATTTCATTTTGGTAAATTAAGCCCAGTTTTATAACCTATTGAAATCCTTTGGGATCCTGACTAATTAGGTGCAAACAATATTTATCAACATTTTTAAACTTAAATTTAATTAAAACACTATGTATGTATTGATATAAGTTGTTGATAAAATTATAAACAGAACAGATCCCTGGGGCACTAGGGAGTTTGGAGGCTAACATCAAACCAATAATGATTACTTATTGATTCAAGCAATTTAATGAACTCCAAGGCCACCTAATTATACTATTGCCCAGCCAATTTCTCTCCATCTTTTCCAGTAGGATTTCTTGAATGCTTTGATTAAATTTAGGTAAGCTATGGTTTTTCTAATTTACAAGTAAATAAGCCAGGAGAAAGAGAGACACAGTGACAGAGAGACAAAGAGAGAGGGGGCAGGAAGAGGGGAAGAAAGAGAGAGAGAGAGAGAGAGAGAGAGAGAGAGAGAGAGAGAGAGAGAGAGAGAGAGAGAGAGAGAGAGAGAGAAAGAGAGAGAGAGAGAGAGAGACAAAGTGAGAGAGAGAGAGAGAGACAGAGAGAGAGACAGAGAGAGAGAGAGAGAGAGAGAGAGAGAGAGAGAGAGAGAGAGAGAGAGGAACAGAGAGAGTAGGTAGAGAGAAATACAGACAAGGACAGAGACAGAGAGAGTAAGAGAGGAGGAAGAGGAAGAAGAGTAAGAGAAGAAGGTGAAGAACAGCAGCAAAAATAATACAAAAGAAGAAGAAAAAGAAAAGACGAAGAAGCAAAAAGTGGAGGAGAAGGATGAGGAGGTGAAGGAGGAGGATAACAACAACAAAAAAAAAAAGAAGAAAAAAGAAGAGAGAGGAGAAGGAAGTGGAAGAGGAAGAGAGAGGAGGAGGAGATGAAGGAGAGAAAGAAGAAAAGAACAAAAGTAAGAAGGAGAAGAAGAAAAGAGAGAAAGGGAAGAGAAGGCTGAGAAGGTGAAGGAGGAGGAAGAGGAGAAAAGAAAGATGAGGAAGAGGAGAAGAGAAGGTGGAGGAGGAGGAGGAGAAGAAGGAGAAGAAGAGGAAAGAAGAAGAAGCCAACAATGATGGAGGAAGAAGGGGAGGAAGAGAGAAATGAGGTGAGTCAGACATGACTTGTTCTTCATGAAAGCATGCTGATGATTTGTGATTTTAGATTCCATTTTTATATGTTAGTAACTATTCTTGTAATATGTTTTCTAGTCCACACTCTGCAAATCAAAGTTAAGTTCACTAACCTATTGTTTTCACATTTTATTCTTTTCCATTTATATAGAGAAGGATGTAGAATAGCATTGGACTATCTCCCACTATCCATAACATTTCAGCAATCATATTCATTCAATCTTTCTGTATTGAGACAACATTTATTTGATTTTTGTCCTTATGCTTCCCCCATTTCCCCCAGAAGAGTCCTAACATTCAGACTGAGAGTCTTTGACTAATTCTGTATCCTTAATTCAAAAAGGAGGAAATTAATATTAATAAGGTAAAGCAACTTGCCCCAAATCACTCAGTCAGAGGCTGAGCAGCGACTAGATTTCAAAATTCCTATTTCCTAAGCCAATTACTTTTCTAGTATTCTGGGCTAAGAGATACTATCAGAAGTAACTAGATGCTGATTTCTCTATAAATAAATAGAGACATAGTTATTATCTCAGTTAATTATTAATGCCCATTTGTGTATCTCTAACATCTAGATTTATATTGATTAAATAGGCTCCCTATTTTCATATATTTATAATTCTGGCATTCTGGAGTTGAAAACATGTCAATTTTTTTTTTCTGAGGCAATTGGGGTTAAATGATTTGCTCAGGGTCACACAGCTAGGAAGTGTTAAGTGTCTGAGACCAGATTTGAACTCAGGGTCCTCCTGACTTCAGGGCTGGTGCTCTATCCATTGCGCCATCTAGCTGTCTTGAAAACATCAATCTTAACTGAGGCAGAAAAAGGAGAAAGATATAATTATAAATATATGAACCCAGGAAAATTAATTTGCTCCAAAACCATAGTGAGAAAGCATGGCTTCTTTTAACAACCACTTTAAGGAAAAATCACTACAATTGCCTACACAAATGTCCTTTAAAATATTCTTGCCTACATTAGAAGTTATAGCAAGTTTTTGGCAGAGTACATTATAAAATATCAGTTGAAACGACTGAAACCATGACATTTGAGGAAATATTTTTAAAAGTTTTATTGATAAACCACATCATTTTCCTATGTATCCAATTCCATCAACATTTCCCTTGGAACAAATTAAAATGGCTAAGCAAAAGCAATTAATCCCATATCTGTCATGACCTATGTAAAAGCAAGTCATTTAATCTCTTGGCCTTCTTAACAAAATGAGAGAATTTTATTTGAAAACTTTCAGAAATATTTCTGACCGCATATTATAAACTAGTTGGACAGTTAATTCCCCATTTCTCTACAGAGAAAGAAGATACATTTTGTCATCTATTCTTCTGTATTAAGATTATCCATCACAATGAATCAGTTCAGTAGCCTCTTAGTTTTGTTTTTATTTATTTTGTTGTGGTCATCATGAATATTGTGGTGGTGCTTTTCAATATTAATTGAAACCAGATGGAGATATCTGAATAGTTCTTTTCTTTCTCAAGAATCATGATTACAAGTATAACCCCTGTTCAATCATTTTCAATTCTTCAATATGTTTCTAATTTTTTTTTTTTTTTTGCTTTCTGTACTTGACAGTAACTTGTTACTGATGAGCTCATGATTTGCTACTGTTGTGTAACACTAGGGATCCCAAGTGTCAAGGAAACAAGCCAATGTTACCCAACTCTCCTTTCTTAATACTCTAATCAAATTTACTTCAGGGAATTTTCTTATCTTGTTCTGAACTTTTAAAAGAACATTTAGTACTACCTTCTCTCTGAGGTCCATTAATTTTAAGTCTTTATACTCTTTAGCTGAAATGTATTTAATTAGAATTGATCTCTTTGGGTACATCTGGTTACATTTTGGTTATATTGTACACTTAGCTAGTCAGTGAGGCAGCTAATTAGAGCAAGTGTTTTGAATAAGAGACCTGATGTTAGGAAGTTTTGAGTTCAAATCCAGCCATGCATTCTTCCTAGCTATATGACCTGGGGCAAGTTACTTAATCTCTGTTTGTCTCAGTTGCTTCAATTGCATAATGGAAATAATAGTAGCATATAAGATTTGTTGTTAGGAAGAAGTGAGATGATAGTTTTAAAGTACTTACACAGTACTTGCCATGTAGCTGAGATTATATAAAAATCCCTCTTCCTCTCCCCAAATATAGGAAATTCATTAAAAACAACATGACAAAGTACTTCTATGAGAAGCCCAGTACCTCTTAAGTGTAGTATTTTCTCTCTGTTATTTTCTATTTGTCCTATATGTAACTTGTTTTTATATATTTTTTTCTGCACCCTCCATTAGATTATAAGTATAATAGGCATTATGTATATGTATACAAATGGATTTATATGTATATACACACAGTAGGCATTTATATATCTATACACATAATAGACATTTAATAAATTTTTATTGCTTGATTGAAAAATATGGAACATGCCAATTTTAACAGCTGAATGAACAAGAAATGACAGGTTTACCATTGCTTGTTCTTCAAGCAATGACTAGATTATCATTTGTTGGTTATATTATAACAGAGATAGCTTTCTTGCATCTAATATACTATGTGATCACTGAAATCCCTTACAGATATCAAATTCTGTGGTTCATTTATGATTAAACTTACAGTGATAGGAAAGAACTCTGAATTTGGAGACAAAGGAACTGGGATTTTAATCCTGGCTCTGTTGCTTATTACCAATCAACTATTACCTTGTGCTAGTCATTTCATCTTTCTGCCCTTCAGTTTCCTCATCTGAAAAAATGACTGGGTTGGTTAAGATGATTCCTTCAGATTCTAAATCCCATCTAGATTAAATGTATTTCTACTTAGTTAAGGGGATTACACGTCTTAAAAAATGTAGAAAATAGGAAACATTTCTCACTTTTTAGCTGCTCTACCTTTCTTTGTATCTCCAACATATAGAACATAGGAAGCTCTTAATAAATGATTCTTGACTGAATTTGGGGGAAAATTTTGGGGGAAAAAATTTCCTGTTCAGATTCAGGAAGTAATGAAAACAATAATAATAATAATAATAATAGTGA
Source organism: Sminthopsis crassicaudata (assembly GCF_048593235.1). Classification (NCBI taxonomy): domain Eukaryota; kingdom Metazoa; phylum Chordata; class Mammalia; order Dasyuromorphia; family Dasyuridae; genus Sminthopsis; species Sminthopsis crassicaudata. Next base: position 104,970,191 of record NC_133617.1, read on the forward strand.
ACACATATAGTGCCTACTACATGTAAGGCATTTTACAGTAATTATCTCATTTGATACTCACAAATGTCCTAGGAGGGAAGTATATTATTACCCACACTTCAAAGATAAGGAAACTCAGACAGAGAGTGGTTAAGTGATTGCCCATGCTACCACAATTACTAATTATCTGGGATCAGATTTGAACTTTGGTCTTATTGACTACAAGCCCAACATTCTACCATTCCACCCGGCTGCCTCAAGCATTGGATTCCTTCTGGATCTGAGATACTGTGATTCTAATAAGTAACTGTTTTATTGCTGTTGTTTAAAGGGGAGTTAATGAAAACCTCACCTTGCCTCTTAAGTAATCCTAGCCTAACCAGATCATCTCTCAATGAGAAGAGAAAAAAACTTCAGTTATTAATAGTTGATGACACAGGACTCTATTTAAAAGACTTAAGCTCATTTAGAGTACACTGAGAATGGGTATATGTGAGAGTTTAGGATTTATACTATGGACACAGAGGTGGCAATGAATCTGGGAGGGGGGAGGAGGGGAAAATAATCCCAGAGAATCTTTGAAACCCAAGAGGGTTTTAGTTTATGGAGAAGCCACAATACTGCTTTTGTAAGCAGCTTGCTCCTGTTTGGATGATTAGAAATTCTTTGGGAATTGAGTTCAGTATCTGACCTTTCTGACTGACCCAACGCCATACCTTTTTACAATGGACTCTTGTTGACTTGTACTTTGAGTTTGAATATTGCTTCCTTCCTGTTTCTGGTCCATTGGTTCAGAAATCTGTATTCCTGGTAAATCAAGCCCATTTTTCTATGTGAATGATGATGCTTCTGGCTTTTTCCTGAGTGAGCACAGTTATAGCCCCAAATCTTTACTTTGCTATTGGTTTTGAGAATTCCTATCTAGGGATTTATGGGATTCTCTAATCTGAGTAGGCTCCACCTTTGGCTCCACTCAGGAGAAGATCCAAAAAACATTGTATTTGTACAAGATTAAATTCTTTAAACCAATTTTCTGAGTATCATTTAGGGAAAAAAAGCCAGGAAAATCTCTAGCGGAGCAAAAGTAGAAAATGGATATATACCCATTCCCGCAACTAAGGGGCAGACTGGAATAGTGGATAGAATGCTGGCATCAAAGTTAGGAAGTCCTGGGTTCAAGTCCTGCTTCTGACACATTATTTGTGTGAGCCTGAAAAATTCAGTTAACCTCTTAGTACCCTAATCAGCTTTATTTATTTATTTAAAGATTATACCTTGATATAATGGTATGATTTCAGAGATGCCTAGAGAGACTTACATGAATTGATGCTAAGTGAAGTGAGCAGAACCAGGAGATCATTGTACATGGAAACAGCAAGAATATGTGATAATCAAGTGATGAACTTGACTCTTTAAAACAATGAGGTGATTCAGACCAATTCCAAAAGACTTGTGATAAAGAGTCACCTGAATCCAGAAAGAGGACTATGGGGACTGAATGTGGTTTTTGATCTGATTTTTTTGTGCAATATGATAAATGTGAAAATATGTATAGAAGAATTGTACATGTTAAACATTTTTTGGATTACTTGCTTTCTAGGGAGTGGGGAAAAGGCAGGGAAAAAAGGTTTGGAACTCAAGATTTTGCAAGGGTGAATGTTAAAAACTACCTTTGCATATATTTTGAAAATAAAAAGCTGTTATAAAAAAGATTATACATCTGCATTGATGGAAAAAGTTCTTTGCTGGGGATATCTTTTACACCAATAAAATCAAAGGTCCAATTAAAAAGAAAGGTTCTTGTCACAATGCTGAGAATTTTGTAGACATTCAATAGCCATTTTCTTATTATGGAAGGCATAAGGTAATAGTCATAGAATTGGAAGAGAATGTAGAAGCCCTAAAGAATGATCTCATTCAAATGTTGGAGGGGATGTGGGGAAACTGGGACACTAATACATTGCTGGTGGAGTTGTGAAAGAATCCAGCCATTCTGGAGAGCAATCTGGAATTATGCCCAAAAAGTTATCAAACTGTGCATACCCTTTGACCCAGCAGCGCTACTACTGGGATTATATCCCAAAGAAATACTAAAGAGCGGAAAGAGACATATATGTGCCAAAATGTTTGTGGCAGCTCTTTTTGTTGTAGCTAGAAACTGGAGGATGAATGGATGTCCATCAGTTGGAGAATGGTTGGGTAAATTGTGGTATATGAAGGTTATGGAATATTATTGCTCGGTAAGAAATGACCAGCAGGAGGAATATAGAGAGGCCTGGAGAGACTTAAATCAACTGATGCTGAGTGAAATGAGCAGAACCAGAAGATCACTGTACACTTCAACAACAATACTGTATGAGGATGTATTCTGATGGAAGTGGAAATCTTCAACATAAAGAAGATCCAACTCACTTCCAGTTGATCAATGATGGACAGAGGTAGCTGCACCCAGAGAAGAAACACTGGGAGGGGAATGAAAATTGTTAACACTAATATCTGTCTGCCCAGGTTGCATGTACCTTCGGATTCTAATGTTTATTGTGCAACAAGAAAATGATATTCGCACACATGTATTGTACCTAGACTATATTGTAACACATGTAAAATGTATGGTATTGCCTGTCGTCGGGGGGAGGGAATAGAGGGAGGGAGGGTAAATTGGAAAAATGAATACAAGGGATAATATTATAAAATATATATATATATATATATATATAATAAAAAAAAATAAAAAATAAAAAAAAAAGAATGATCTCATTTTATACATGAGAAAACTGAATCACGAGTCTGGGACTAGGAGATTAGCTTAGGTATACAATATTATACAGGTATCAAGTTTCAGAAGTAAAATAAGAATAGCAATGTATCTTCTTAGGTATAAAGAGATGGGGTTGGGACAGCTAGGTGACACAGTATATAGAGTACCAGCCCTAAAGTAAGGAGGACCTAAGTTCAAATCTGGCCTTAAACATGCAAGATGTTCTGGCTATGTGACTCTGGGCAAGTCACTTAAGCCCAATTGCCTCAGCAAAAATAAATGAGGCTGTGATATGTTTGGGCTAGTTTTAGTGTCAGCTTGTTTCTTAGGGCATTGCCATTCTTTGAAAGGTAGGATGGCCAGATAAACTAATATTAATAAAAAGGTAGTTCATAATTGTTGGAAAAACAATATAGAAGTGGATCTTAAAAGATGTGGTTTTGAGTCTTACAATATGAAACTTTATAACCTTAGTCAAATTCCTTAAACTCTTGAAAATTATTTTCACTTCATTTGATTAGGGATCAGCCAGAGTAGACCTTAGAGACCATCGAGTTCTATGAGCCTATCATATAGACAAGCAAATTGAGATCATGAGAGGTTAAGTGATTTATATAAAAGTTCATCCAGCTAGTCCTGTAATTAGCTATCCTGCATACAGAAAAGGGTAGTAGGGGAAGTGAATGAAATGCCAGGTCTAGAGTTGTAAAGACTCCTTTTGATTGGTGAAAATTCAACATCAGAAAGTAATTGTATGATCTTGGGCAAATCACTTAATCCTGTTCGCCTCAGTTTCCTTATATGTAAAAATGAGTTAGAGAAGGAAATAGAGAGCCATGGTATTAAGAAAACCCCAAATAGGGTGCTGGGAGTAAGAAATATCGAAAATGACTGAGTAGCAGCAATAAGGAGATGGCTCTGAAATGATATGTAGTTGTAAATTGATTACAAATATTGTTGTTCAGTCAGTTTTCTTCTGTCTGAGTCTCTAGAACTTCATTTGAGGTTCTCTTGGCAGAGATACTAAAGTTGTTTGAAATTTCCTTCTCTAGATCTAATTCAGTTCCAATTGATCAATGATGGACACAATCAGCCACACCCAGAAAAGGAACACTGGGAAATGAGTGTAAACTATTTGCACTTTTGCTTTTCTTTCCAGGTTATTTTTACCTTTTAAATCAATTCTCCCTGTGCAACAAGAGAACTGCTCGATTCTGTACACATATATTGTATCTAGGATATGCTATAACATAATTAACATGTATAAGACTTGCCATCTAGGGGAGGGGGTGGAGGGAGGAAAGGAAAATGTCGGAACAGAAGTAAGTGCAAGAAAAATTGTTGTAAAAAATTACCCAGGCATATATTCTGAAAAAAGTTATAATTTAAAAAAGAATGTAAAATAAAGAAAATGACTGGCAAAAAAAATAAATTTCCTTCTCCAGCTTATTTCATAAATGAAAAAAACCTAAGGCAAATAGGGTTAAGTGACGTAAGTGGCTGAAACCAAATTTGAACTCACAAATATGAATTTTCCTCCAGACTCTCTCCACTCTATCACCTAACTGCTCCATACAAATGATAGAGAATGGTAACAATAATAATTAAAATGAGGATAATGATTGATAATTACTACTTTGAACACTCCATTCTGTTAGCATGCTGGCTAATAGAATTTGCTGTTAATAACTTGTTGACCTAGCCTGGTACTCTCTAACAGTATGGTCAGGTTCATATTATGTTCTGCATATCAATCTTGTCATTTCAAAAAGCAGTCCAATTTCCTGGAGCACCCTTTGTTATCTGGGCTCCACCTTTTGGAATGCTCAGCTCTCTTCAAGGGCCAACTCAGGTGCTACCTCTTATAAAAAGTCCTCCTTGTCACTCACTCCTTAAAAAAGTTATCAGTCTTCACCCAAGTTCATAAAGTACTTACTTTGTACATTTGGAAAAAAGTTATTTACTTATATACATGATACATCTCCTTGTAGAAATTGGGTTCCCTGAGGACAAAAATATTTTGTTAGTTTTATTTTGAATTATTATCCTTAGGGCTGAGCACAGAGCTTTGCATGTAGTAGGCACTTAATACAAACATGAAAGTGCCTGAAATTGTGCTCTTTTTACATCACGTATCTGGTGTTTCTTATTATGCCTAAGCAGATTTAGGTATAATTTCTAGGGTTTAGCTTTGGATAGAATGCTTAGTTCGGAAATATAGGAACTGAATTTTTCCTGACTGCTATTTTTTATGTGCTCTTGGACAAGTCAGCCTCTCTGTTACCCAGTTTTCTCAGCTTCAAGTGAGAGGCTTTCTTAGATTCGCCACAGAATCATTTTTAGTTCTAGATCTATGATTCTATGAACCTAGTGAATAGATAAATTGACAAACTCTTTTTTTTTTTTATCATTGTTCAATTGTTTCAGTTATGTCCAACATATTTAGAGTTTTCTTGGCAAAGATACTGGAGTGGTTTGTCATTTCCTTCTTCAGCCCATTTTTACAAATAAAGAAACTGAGACACACAGGGTTAAGTGATTTGCCCAAGATCACCCTACTAATAAGTGTCAGAGATTAGAATTGAATTCATGAAGAGGAGCCTTCACTAATATCTAGGTAGGGGAAGTAGATTGCTCAAGATCAACACCATTCTAATCTTTCTTAATGAAATCTAATATGGGAAAGAATATCTATCTATCTATCTATCTATCTATCTATCTATCTATAGACTTACCTTTTTTTTGTTGTTGTTTCTATTTCAACCTTTCACCTAGAAACAAAAGCCAAATTGCTTGACTCAGTTCTAGAAAAACATCAAGTCTTTTCTCTTAGTCATGATAAGAACACTTCTTTATGTTACAAAACAGGTGAAGGCTGCCAAAAGTAGACAACTCAATGGGATTTCTCGATCTGCTATGCCCCATACTGGATACTTTGATCCACTGCATGGTGGATTGAGCCAAAAACCTGATCATAGGAAGCTTGGATTGAAGAGCTTTGAGAAGTCATCTAATCCAGTCTATCAGGACATATTCATGATTCATGCTTCAAAAGCTTAAAGAGATCAATGATGAAGGTAACAGAGAACATAAGACTCTGAGCTCCATATTATTCAGACTAGATATCTTAGTGCCAGGCAGATAGTCTTTCTCACAAGTTGATTTGTAGCAAGTCTTGTCTTTTCTCCAAATGTGTCTGCCTTGGCTTTCTCCACTGTAATACAAAGATGTTAGACTGGGTGACCTTTAAACTTCTCTTTTAGCTTTAGATTCTGAAATTTTATGTTTTTCAATCTCTACCTAGATTATCAGTTAGTCCTAGAGTAGTAATTGTTGTTCAGTCATGTTTGACTCTTCATAAATCTCTCTCTTTTTTTTTTTTTTTTGGTAAAGATGCTGGAATGAGTTGCCATTTCTTCTCTACCTCATTTTACAGATGAAGTAAACAAACTGAAGTAAACAGAGTTAAGTGACTTGTCTAAAGTCACACAACTAATAAATACTTGAGATATGAAGATAGTCTCCTTGACTTCAGATTTATTACTCTATTCATTGGGCTTGACTTGTCTTGGATTTATAAAGTACTGAATAAAGGCTTATGTTTACTCAGCACAAGAATTGGATGCCTTACCATGCATTACTAAATAATATCTCTAGGTGCTGGTGGGTATTTTCTCAAGTTCAATTAATTAAAAAAATATTGATATTTATGTGCAGGGTATTTTTTAAGTACCTGCTGTGCATTACCACTCTTGGGAGAAGAAAAATGTCTATAATAAAAAAATGGATTTAGATTTGGTGCAAAGGATCTAGACCAGAATCTCAATTCTGTTGTTTGACCTTGAATAATCAAACAATGAATTATGGGTAACTAGGTGATAAAGTGGAAAAAAGAGTGCTGGCCCTAGAGTCAGGAATTCAAATCAAGTCTCAGATACTTACTAGTTATGTGATCCTGGGCAAGTCACTTAACCCTGTTATCCTAAATCCCTTAGCTATAAAATGAGTTGGAGTAGTAAATAGCAGACTACAGCAGTATGTTTATTAAGAAAACTTCAAATGGGATCACAAAGAGTTGAACAGGACTAGACAACAAATCAATCAATCAATCAAACAATAGCCATTTATTAAGTTCTTACTTTGGTCTAAATACAATGTTAAACTCAGAAAAAAAGTGGAAACAGTTCCTATCTTTGAAGAACCTACATTATAATATGGATGAGGTATATAGGGTGTTCATGGAGGCCTAGAAACTCTCGTATGAGGGGTGTCAACTCCTTTTCAGGGTTACTCATTTACCTTTGGTGTCTACCTAGCATGCAGCTCTCATCTTTGGCTTCAAGAAGATGCTGCATGTGCAATGGTCACAGCCCAATAAATGTCTTGTTGAATGGACTAAAATAAATTAAAGTTAACCAACAGGTCTCAAAACCTTCTGCGAGTTAGGGGGAATGCCTACCCCAGTCATGTAAAGACTTCCCTCCATGGAATGGACAGATAAGAATAATTTGTCCAAAGACTGTGAAGGCAGCTGAAGCAGGTATTGTGGAGCTCTTAGAGATCAGTCAGACTTTGAAGGTGCTTCCTAGACATCACTACTTTTCTTTTTTTATTTATAATTTTTTCACAGTATATATGCATGAGTAATTTTTTTATAATATTATCCCTTGTATTCATTTTTCCAAATTATCCCCTCCCTCCCTTTACTCCCTCCCCTTGATGACAGGCAATCCCATACATTTTACATATGTTACAATATAACCTAAATATAATATATGTGTGTAAATACCATTTTCTTGTTGCACATTAAGTATTAGATTCCGAAGGTATAAGTAACATGGGTAGATAGACAGTAGTGCTAACAATTTACATTCACTTCCCAGTGTTCCTTCTCTGGGTGTAGTTATTTCTGTCCATCATTGATCAACTGGAAGTGAGTTGGATCTTCTTTATGTTGAAGATATCCACTTCCATCAGAATACATCTTCATACAACATTGAAGTGTACAGAGATCTTCCGGTTCTATTCATATCACTCAGCATCAGTTGATTTAAGTCTCTCCAAGCCTCTCTGTATTCCTCCTGCTGGTCATTTCTTACAGAGCAATAATATTCCATAACATTCATATACCATAATTTACCCAACCATTCTCCAATTGATGGACATCCATTCATCTTCCAGTTTCTAGCTACTACAAAAAGAGCTGCCACAAACATTTTGGCACATACAGGTCTCTTTCCGCTCTTTAGTATTTCTTTGGGATATAAGCCAAATAGCAGCAATGCTGGATCAAAGGGTATACACAGTTTGATAACTTTTGGGCATAGTTCCAAATTGCTCTCCAGAATGGCTGGATTCCTTCACAACTCCACCAACAATGTATCAGTGTCCCAGTTTTCCCACATCCCCTCCAACATTCATCATTATTTGTTCCTGTCATCTTAGCCAATTTGACAGGTATAACTACTTGTCTTGACTTTTGTCTTGCTACTCGACTTTGATGACTCTGGATGAGAGAGTGAGGCTTATGACTTTGTCCAACTCTTTCTCACTTCAATTTACCCATGATAAGACATTACCCTGTAATACCATTGGTTCTCTTTGAAAGCTAAAGGAAAACAACAATAAGGTTGAGCTCAGATGGAGAAATAGCAAGTATTTACAAATAAGCTAATAAAAATAGATGGAAAGTGCCTCAGTTTTTCTATCTAGAAAGGGGTTCAATCTTACGTTGAAGATCTCTTCCAGACCTAAAGCCATGATTCTATTGCTATTGTCTCCATTGATTGTATTCCTAACACTTGCCCAGTGGATCTCCTCTGTTTTCTGTGCTATTGGCTTTAACATTGTTTTGATGGTTCTCTATACTGGCCATTCCTTATGTTTCCTTTGTCCTATAGGATACTAACTCTCCCAATCTTAATTAGCTTCTCTAGAGAAAAGAGTTGGAGAAACAGCCTCAGTGATTGAGGATGACTCTTGATTATGAAAACCCAAGATAGCCCAAATTCTTTAGTAAATCATCAGAATATTCTCTGACTAAGGAAAGCTGCCGTTGTGTGACAATGAATAGAGTCAAGGAATATCAAAGTTGTTCTTTGTTCTGTGGTTCACTTCACAAATATTTATTAGGTTTGTGCTAGTATCATACTATGGAGAGCTCCCAATAGAGAAGAAATACACTACCTCTGACTTTAAAGCAGCAAAGATCCCATCTGTTTTAAAGATAATAATATTTATAAAGTAATTCACCATTGAAGCAAAACCAAAACTGTTTTCATACATTATTTTATTTGAACTCTTTTCATAATTTTATAGAGCTGCTAGTACAAGTATTCATTTTTACAGAGAAAGAAACTGGGACACAGGTAATTTGTCCAAGATAATACATATTTTAAATTACATAGCTGAGATTTGAACTTGGACTTTATGCCTCCAAATCTGGAACTCTTTTCCTTATTTTGTACAACTTTGTTTTTTTTAAAGATTCATTTTAACTAACAAATAATGGTTCAAGTACCTTAAAATTCTGAAAGCAGCTGATTGACTCTCTGCTAGACAATCAAACTCTGGCCCAAACCTTGCAATCATTGATTTATATTTGGAAAAGACCTTAGATTTAAACCTTAGACAACCATCTCATTTGATAAATTAGACAACAAAGACTCAGAAAGTAGAAGTACTGGTCTTAAGCTATGTAGTCAGTAAGTGGCAGAAGTGAAATTAGAGTCCAAGTCTGGATTCTCAATGGACTGATCTTTTCAGCATTAGTTGTCTTTGTCTTAGAAGACAACTAAAGACGTAGTTTTCTTTGTCTTAGAAGATCCTTCCTATTTGAGCTTCATTGGTCAGCAGTGGTGTCAGATCCATATCTTTGGGTTTTTGCCACTTACAGGCCCTGGGATCTAAGATTATAGTATTTTTTTCCTAAGTGCCATTTTGGGGCAGAAGTCTAACAACATGTATGAACCAGTAAAAGGCCCAAATAACTCATGAACTAAAACTTCTAACTAACGAAGAAAGAGAAAAAAATTAGAAGCAATTTGCTGTTTAAAGGAATAAGTAAGAATTATTGGAGCTTGAATTATACAAAACTTCACTGCCTTTGGGGAGCATATCAGAGCCTTGTGAGAAGAAAGATCATCTTCTACCTTCAGGAATTCTAGTATATTTTCTTTTTGCTTCCTAGCCAACAAAGGCAGTTATTTCAACACCTTTAAAAGCTGCCTCATCATTTCCTCTTGCAAAATCCACATGCTTTGAGGTTGAATCAAGGTTTGGAATTTTGACCTCCAAAAGGGAGAACATGTGGGTCACTGTCCAGTCCTGCTTCAGGGCAGCATCCGATCTCACTTGGAAGTGTGACTCTGAGTTACCGTTCACCTAAAAGCAGGTCAGGCAAATTAATTTCAGAGTCACCTTTGGACCTTTAGAGAAGCACATTCACTGGTGCAGAAGGCTCTCAGGGCAAAAAAGTATATTTGATTTATTTCTTTAGGCCTACAAGCCAAGAGCAATTCCTCTAGATGGGATTTATCAGAGTGGAGAAAAAAAATAGATCCAATGGCTTGCAATGCAGTAATTTTCCTTTATTTAAAAACACTAAGGTGAAAAAGAGTAAGTTGAAAAATGTTAATTAAAATTTTAGTATGATGAAAATTGTGTTTTATTAACTCTATAAAGCTTTTAAAAATAATCTGAATCAAACTTATTTTTGTACTCTCTTAAAAATGTAAAGTTTACTTTTAAAATACTTAAGATTTAAGATTTTCTCTGAGATTGGGCTTTTCTCCCTACTAATTAAATGGGTCATTTAAAAAAACAATATAGACCTTCACATTTATATTTTCTGTGTTTCTCTTTGTTGTTTTACTTCATTAGTCAAAAAAGAACTAGAAGGAATATTAAAAATAGTATCTGATCCAAACTATTTATTTTTACATAGGAACTGAGAAAAATGTTGCCCAGCTAACCCTTAATTTTTTAATTTGTGCCTTTTTCACTGAACCATGATGTTTCTGCATAATTTCTCAGCAGAGAATTGTTGACTTTAAGAAAATGTTGCAGAATTTATCATCACTTATCAACTTATATTCATAGATCACTTTATTGTTTATAGAGTATTTTCTTCTAATAACTAGAAATTGTAAACAAGTCATACAAGCATGCATGTTTTCCTCTTGTCAAGAAGGGATGAACTGAATATCCTTTTGGATATAATAGAGAATAAATGTCTTTCTCTTTTCTATCCATAGTCTTTAACTTATCCTAACCTCTTCACTTCTAAGAACTAAAGAAGGCTTAAGGGATAGTCTTATCCTCACTTTACAGATTAGGACATGGTGGCCCAGGAAGGCAAAGCCATTTTTCATTTATTTGAAAGCTAGTTCTTAACCTGGTACTCACTGTTTTTTTCCACAGTGCAATGGACCAAGCTTCTGTAAGGCTAAAGAGCCAGTCAAGCCACTATGTCTGTATATATTTTGTTTCTTACCTTCTCTGTTTCCTCTTTGCACTGGGCCAGGATGCAAAGATTTCCAGCATCTCCTGGCATCACAATTTTGCAGAAAACAAGAACCTCTCAGAAGAGGCAAAGGAAAGAACAAAGAATCAGGGAAGAGGAGATAAGGAGAGGGAGAATAAGTCCCAATAATGGGCAAAATGTCCAAAGCCTTGATATGTCTTCAATTTTTTGGATACCTTTTCTTTCCTCTGATTATTTCAAATATAACAGAATTGGCTATGGTATAAGCAGTCTTAAAAAGAAACTCCCAAACTGATAGACTTTAAAAATTTTTTATTAAATAAATTTGGTTAAAACCGATCTTTTTAGCATGGCAGTCTTTATACTAAGTCAATTTGATGAAACAATTACTTCTTACAATAATTTTTTTAGTTTTTATTGATAGTATTTTATTTTTTCCAGATAATTGAACATTCATCTTTGCAAAATTCCAAATTTTTCTTCTTCCTCCTCCCCAAGAAAGCAAACATTCCAATATAGGTTAAACATGTGCAAATCTTCTGAACATATTTCCACTACAATAATATTTTAAATGCATAAAATGAAATACAAATTATTAGAAATGAAACTGAATATACTAAGATGTGGCTATTCTTAACCTTTAAATTAAAAAAAATTCAAATTCTGGGACTTTTTGCTATAAATTCTTACTTTATACTAATGTACTCATTTTGTGCATTATTTTAATTCCTCAGTCACCTCATTCTCACAAAAACCTTGTAAAGTAATCTAGTAGGTGGGTAAAGCACAAAACAAATAATATATGATAAATTCAATAGTGTTAGAAAATAAAACATAGTAAAATTTCAAACTACCAATTTTATAGTTGAGAAAATTGAGTTTTAGAGAAATTAATTAATCCAAATTACTATAGCACTTTAACAGTTACAAAACAATGAGATCCCAATAAATAGGGAGCAGAAGTATTAGATTCTTAATTTTACTTGAAAAGAAGCTGAGATTCACCAAAGAGAGAAACATGCCCCAGATTATACACAGCTGGTATATGTGTCAAAGCCTAGATCCAGATTTAATTTTCTTAACTCCTGAAAACCTATACTCTTTCCACTGTGCCATGAGGATTTCCCATATTTCTATAATGGCCTTGGCCCAGGACCTCTGAATTATAACTCCCTACTATTTTTTCTTCAATGGTATTTTATTTTTTCCAAATATACATAAAGATAGTTTCAAAATTCATTTTTTGTAAGATTTTGTGTTCCAAATTTTTCTCCCTCCCTCCCTTACCTCTTCCCTCCCCAAGATAGCAAGCAATCTGATATAGGTTAGGCATGTATAATTCTTTTAATCATATGCCCATATTTTGTCATGTTCTACAAGAAAAATCTGATTGAAAGGGAAAAAAACCCCAAAATAAACAAAGGTTAAAGTACTATTCTTTGATCCACATTCATTCTCCATAATTCTCTCTCTAAAGGAGGATGGCATTTTTAATCCCAAATCTATTGGAATTGTCTTGAATCATCACATTACTAAGAGGAGCCAAGTCCATCGCAGTTGATTATCATATAATCTTGCTGTTACAGTGTACAATGTTCTCTTGGTTCTACTCACTTTTAGCATCATTTCAAATAAGTCTTTCTAGGCTTTTTTGAAATCAGCTTGCTCATCATTTCTTTTCGAATAATAATATTCCATTACTTTCATTACATTCTAATACATCTGTCACATCACATACCATAACTTATCCAGTCATTCCCCAATTTAGGGGCATCCACTCAATTTTCAATTCCTTGCCACTTCAAAAAGTGCCTCCATACTTTTTCCACTATCCTGCCTACTGTTCAATTTTCTTTTCTATATGTTTCAGAAAATAATAATAACTGTTATTTATATAATAGCATATATACATGTAGATTATGGGAAGAGATAGGGGCTTTCTCAATCAAAACTCCTTATTTGACAGATGAAGGAATTAAGGCCTAGAAATATTAAATTATTTGCTCAAACCCATATAGGAAATAAGCATCATATGGGATTTGAACCCTGGGTCTCTGAATTCAAAGACAGAGGTCTTTTTACTGTACTATGTTATTTTAAGGTTTACGAACAAAACACTTTAAATCAATGATCTAATTTAAAAGAATATTTTAGGTTTTGTATTTGAAAATCAGAGACATAATAATAAAAAAACACCAGCCAAACCCATCACACCTATTCCTTCATTAAATCCTTCACTCAGAAAAATTAGTCATTTATTCATTTATGAAACACTTAGTGCTCATGTCATGTTCAAAAGTCAGTAGGACTCTTCTGTCCATATGCTTAACTATATATGTCACAGTCCTTATAGTCAAAAATGACTTCTTGTCTTGGACCTCACGAAGTACTTTATTTTATTTTATAATTCTATTGTATTTAGTATGCAAATTTGTTTATTTTAACAATGTGTGTTTGTGTCTTATGAAATGTTAAACTGAATGCACACCTAATTTAAAATGAGAGGACCTGGGTTTATCTATCAGCTTTGCTACTACTACTATAAAGTGACCTTAGTCTTTATTAAGCTCTTAGTCCTCTGTTTCCTCATTAATTATTAGTTATACTAGCTGATTTTTAAGGACTCTTTAAATTAATGATCCTGAATTGTAAGCTTCATGAGGTATGTATCTTATCTGTATCATTATCTAGTCTATCTCTTACAACCGTGCTCCAAACATTGTTTCCCTTTCTCTTCTCTCTGTCTCTATGTCTCTCACATACAACTTCTCCGTATAAAATATATGTTTATAAATACATACCACATATGTGTATACATATATACACACATGTATGTATGCTATGAATCTTTAAATTTTAAAAAAATTTCTCTTCTTCCTCATATAATTTTGGAAGATTTTTTCTAACGTGTTTGAGGTGAGATTTACTTCAGTAGGTTCATCAATTTGTGGATATATCTTCCTGGCATCAAACTGCTGGAAATGATGATACCTCCATGTGTCTCTAAGCTCTGGACTGAGCAGAATTCATCTTCTCCATAATCTGCAGAATAACAATCTAATCCTTCACAATTTTATACACCAGCCAGTGGGTGCTGAATAATGTTACTTCATATTTCATTTTTTTAGATCTATGATTTCAGTGTTGTAAATACTCTACTATTTCTTACTCCTATCACCTCAAATTATATTCCTCTTTTTCATTCTTTGTAAACTTTGTAAACTATTGGAGCCCTCAAAATATGCTCAATCTTCTTGTGATGAGCCTCTTGTTGCTTAACTAGGTTGAGCATTGGATGACACAATAATTATGTAGCCCTATTCTCAAAACATTTCTATTGTGCTAATATCTGATGGAATTTTCTTTCCACCCCAGAACCATCTGAATGGAAACAAACAAACAAACAAAAAATGCCCCCCCCAGCCACCTTTTTCCATTCAGTATCAGGATTTTGTTTCAGTGACAGGACTTTCCTAGTCTGAAATCACTTTTTTGGCTCCAACCTATTGATCCAGGTTCACCCACACCCTGACATCAGTCCTTATCCTGATAGTAAGTATAAAAGGAACTTTTAGGTCAAACAGCTTCTACCTCAGGATCAGCCTTATTTCCTGTACTCTGATTCTCTAGTGACATATTTATCTTTGTCTGCCTAGAACTCCTGACCCATTGCCTCTTAGGCCTTTCTCTCATATCTGCTTGCCCTGAGTAAGTGCCTGGACTCCTGACCTTTAGTTTGCTTCTGACATTGGGTAAACACCTCTCCATGGCCCCTTTCATGCTTTTCTGAAGTCATGGCTTATTGCTCACTCTCTGATACCTTTTGAGCACTAACCCTCACCCTGCTAGTTCTGCCCTAGAGTCTGGAATTTCCCTGCCTCAATTGGCCTCTGCTTTCTTGCTGCCCCTATTATCCAACAAAACTAAAAGCCTTTGTCATTGCAATCAAAAGTAAAGGTATATTTGTTGAGTCAGACAATTTTAGAGTTATAAAAGTCCTTAATTTATCATCTACTTCCAATTTGTATTTTGCATTTGAGAAAGTTAAAACAAAGTAAAGAGGAGGACAATTAAGCTTTATAATATTTGGTTCCCAAAGTGGGCTATTTTGATTTGTTATGAAGTTGAATTACCACCTCTGATTCAGTCAACTGTATAACTGCCAGGTATTCAAGAGAGAGAGAGAGAGAGAGAGAGAGAGAGAGAGAGAGAGAGAGAGAGAGAGAGAGAGAGAGAGAGAGAGAGACAGAGAGAGACAGAGATGGAGAGAGAGAGAGGGAGAGAGACACAGAGAGATAGAGACAGAGACAGAGACAGACAGAGAGTAAGAATGAGAGACAGAGAGAAACAGAAACAAAAAGACAGGGATAGAGATGGAGAGAGAGAGGCAGAGACAGAAAAAGAAAGAAAAAGAGATAAAGAGACATACAGAGAAGTAAAATAGTGTCTCATTGCAAATCAACTAGTTATCTTACAACTTTTACATTCTTTTTTTTGGAAGACAAAATGTATAAAAGTAATCTTACACAGAGGATTTTCTTACTCTAGCTCATAAGAGAATGAAATTTAAGAATATATTTACTTATTTATTGTTCTAATTTAAAAGGCATCAGTAAGACAGGTTAAAATTATGGTAAAAATCACTGGGGGGAAAGGGCATGCCTCACTTTGCTTAGTCAGAGAGCTTTAGCATCAAGGCCTTCTTTTTCTAACCTTCTACATAAATCCTAGAATGTCAGAACTCAAAAGGACCTCCAATGGGTTCTAGCCCATGAAAAAGAATTCTTTTTAATAGCATTGAAAAAAGTATTTATCTAAAGCATTTTGTTTAATCTCTCTGGGTCTCAGATTTTTCAGGAGTTGAACTCAATTCGCTTAAAGAACTTTGCAATTATTAGTCTATGATACTAAGGGTTATCCTCTGTCTAATAAAGATCTTTAATTTTGAGGAACTCTAATTTCTAGGGATGCCCATTCAACTTGTATTTCACAACATGGATTTGTGACCTCCTTGATCTGGGTATTTCCTCCAACAATGCAGTGTACATTCTGTCCACTTCTATGCAATTCTTACCTGTGTCCTCTAATAAATGTATTATAAGATGATTATCTCCTCTTTTAGGTCCCTGGAATAGAACCTTAGATATGAAACCAGAAGAGATCTCACAGATCATCCAACCTAGCCCTCTCATTTTATGGATAAAGAAGTGGAGGTCCAAAGAGATTAAATTATTTGCACAAAATCAAATAAGTAAATATGTAAAGAAATATTTGAACACAGAACTTCTTGACTTTAATTCTGCCTTTGTAGAGTTAAGCAAAACAAATCTAGTCCTTCTTCTTAGTAGTTCTTTAAAAGTCTTGAAGACAGCTACTATGTAGCTACTGAGGCTTTTTTTCTCTAGGATAAATATTCTCTGGTACTTCAGCTTTTCCCCTTATCATAATGACTAACAATTATTATTTATATAATGCTTTCTTTGTATCCAGCACTATATTAAGCCCTGGAAGAAAAAAAAAAGAGAAACAAAACATCCCTTAAGGAGTTTACAATCTAATGGAAGAGACAATATGTAAATAAAAATGTCTAAAGCAAGCTATATACAGGATAAATAGGAGATAATTAACAGAGGGAAGGCATTAGAGTTAAGAGAGTTGAGGAATTCTTTCTATAGGAGGTAGGATTTTAGTTGAACTTAAAGGAAGCCAGAGAAGTTACTAGTTAGAGCTGAGGAGGGAAAGCATTTCTGACATGGAAGACAGCTAGAGGGCATGTCTAGAGTCATTGAAAGATGAAGTGTGTCTTGTTTGTGGAACAGCCAAGAGGCCAGTATCACAATGAAGCATTAAGTGTGAAAGAGTAAGGTAATAGAAGACTGGAAATATAGGAAGGGCCTAGGTTTTAAAGAGCTTTGAATGCCAAACAATATTTTATATTTGCTCTTGGAGATAATAGAAAGCCAGTTCATTGAATTTATTAAGCAGGCAGGAAATGGGTATGCATGTCACATGATCAGACTTGTGTTTTAGGAAAATCACTTCAGTGGCTGAATGAATGATAGATTGGAATGGGGAGTGACTTTAGGCAGGCAGTCCCAGCAGTAGGGTATTGCAGTAATCTAGCCATGAGGTAAGGTGGACCTACTAGAGTGATGGAAGTTTCAGAGGAGAAAGACACCTAAGAAGTATTGTAAGGTTGTAAAGGTGAAATCTTGGTAACAGCTTAGATTTGTTGCATGAGAGATAGGAATCTGAGATGACTCTTAGATGAAGAGCTGGAAGGATGGTATGCTACTGTATAGTAGGGAAAGGGGAGGGATGGGGTAAAGGTTCTGAGATCCTATTTTGGACATCTTGAGTTTAAATTCTGGACATTCAATTAGAAAAATCTGAAAGGAAGTTGGAGGTGAAGGCTTGGAGATTAATAGGGAAATTGGGGCAGGAAAGATAGATGAAAATATCATCAGTATAGAGATGGTAATTAAATGTAAGGAAACTGTTGAGATCACCAAGTAAAGTAATATAGAGAGAAAAGAGAATAGAGTCCAGGACAGAATCTTGGGGACACCAATACTTAGAGGATATGATGTGAAAGAGAACCTAGCCAAGGAGACAGAGAAGGAGCAGTTAGGCAAGCAAGAAAGCCAGGATAGAGTGATACCTCAAGAATCTGTACATAAGAGAGGATCAAGGAGGAGGGATCAACAGTATCAAAGATGGCAGAGAGTTGAAGGAAAATGAAGATTGAGAAAAAAGTCACTGAATTTAGAACTAACATCATTAGCAACTTTGGAAAGAGCAGCTTTAGTGGAATGATAAGATCAAGAGGCAGATCATAAGAAAAGAGTAAGAGGAGAAAAATTAAAGGGAGCTATTATCAATAGCATTTTTGAGGATTTTTTTCTACAAAGACAGAAGAAGTGTAGGATGAAAGTTGTCAGGTTGGAAGAATAAAGTGAATATTTGGGGAGGGATGGAGGAGACATAGGCAATGTAGAGGTGAATTGGTTCATCTAGGAGCCAAGATGGGGAGAAGAGAAAAATGGTTATTATAGGGGAGATGGCCTGGCAGAGAGATGAAGGATTAGAGGTCTTGTTGTAGATAAAAATTAGGGTTATGTAAAGGAAGGCAGAAGAAGAGATGAAAAGTTAATAGATTAGTTTATATGAGGTGATTTTGGAATTCTTGATCATAGAGGGGTACATTCATGGACAATAATAGCAGGATCAAGGGTATAACCATCTTCATTTGTGGATAAAGTGAGGTGGAAGAAAACCTCATGGGAAATGATTAGATTCAGGTAGTGAATAGTGAGGGTATTTGTAGGAGAATCAGCATGGATGTTAAAGTCTCCTAATCTGAGGGCAGAAATTGCATAAGAGAGAAAAATTGTAATCCAATTATCAAATCCATTGAGAATAGAAGAAAAATTATTTGAAGAAGTGTAGGCAATAACTACCAGGACTTTGATAGGTGATAGCTATTAGCATGAACCTCAAAGGAAGTGAGATTATTGAGTGATGAAGGAGGACAAAGAACCTGAGGTGGCAATGGAGAGCAAGAAGTATTTTTCTGACCTTAAACAATAGCAGAGAAGAATGAGGGAAGGCTTAGCCAGTACTGGAAAGGATGACCAAGGAGTCTGTATTATTATTAGAGGGAAACCAGATTAATGGTAGTAGAGTGATAGGAATAGATTTACTATGAAATATGCTACATGTGGAATAGGCATTCCAGAAGGCACCATGGAAGAACTGGTTGGAGTTAGAATGAAAATTTGGGGTAGGAGAATTGAGAGAGATAGGAATAAAGAATTAGGTGGTAGGGAGATGAGAGGGTTTGGATGATGCTTTACAGGAGTTCAGAGTCACTGGGATGTGAAGAGTATGACCAAGTGTGAGAATTTTCATTATTGAGCTAAGGGAGCCACATTTTTACCTTCAAGAAATGAAAGATCTGAAATCAAGGTGGGTTGATTTTTGCTCAGAAAATTCTCCACCTCCCAGTTGGGAGACTAGTCTGGAAGCAGGATGAGACAAAAGTAGTTTCTTTGGAGCACATATACTTTTTTGGGGCTAAGTACTTTATAATTATTACTCCATTTGATCCTCACAACAATATTGAGAGCTAGGTGCTATTATTATTCCTATTTTATAGCTGAGGCAAACAGAGGTTAAAAATCTTGCCCAGGGTCAATAGTAAGTATCTGAGATGGCTGGATTTAAACTTAAGTTCTTGATTCCAAGCCTGGCACTCCCTTCACTGTGCCTTCTAGATTTCCCATCATATGGTATACACCAATTCATTATCTGGACTTCAAAGACCATAAGGGTATAGGAATGGACCAGGATAGACAATTACATAAAAGTTTTTTTTCTCCTCTCTAGATTTGATGAAACTAGAGTTTTGTACCACAGACCCCCATTTTAACTCAGGAATGAAATTTTTGCATTCTTGACTGGAACCCTGATCCTTTTCCTGTTGTATGACCAGATGAGCATGTTCAGGCTAACTTAGATTGCCAGGATATAATACTTTCTCAATATGGATTTGGCAATAAGGCTGCCAAAAATGATCTAAAATTCTAGTGCCCATTTTAATCCTATTAACTGGATGAGTAAAAATAGCTATAGATTGATTTATTTGTTCTGGTCACTTAAGACAAACACAATCATTGTGAGGAATTTAGCTTATTTTGAAAACCCTTTAGAGTGTTCTTACTACCTCAGGGTATAAAGTATTTTACATTCATAGAGGAGATAAAAAGTCCTGCATCAAATGGCTTCTCATCATCCAGAGATCCAGCAACAATAACAGACCCGCTTAGACATTTGTCTCAAGTATCTAGGGACTCCTAAAACAGTGTAGCCTACCTGTAAAATCCACCATAATTGCCCTCTAAATTCTCTTGGTAATTCTGTCCCAGATTATGACCAGCCAGACTGACTTCATCCGTAAATCATAAGAGTGGAACAGCTTCAGAGCCCAGCCATATGCAATGACCAGTAATACCTTCCATTAGCCTGTTAGTCTCATGACAAAGAGGACCTTCCAGGCAGTTCCCCCTCCCCCAGGTCATTAAGGCCCTGTTAAATAAACATTGGCTAAATTAAAAATGAAAACAAAAAAATAATCATCATTACCTACTAATATATTAGCAATGGCAATCCAGCTCATCAGTCACAAAGAAAATCTATGCTGTTAATTAAATGCATTGAGGTCTGCAGAGCAAGGGGAAAAATGTGAATGAAGCTCTTCATCTAGACTAAATCACTTTGTCCCCCCAGCTGTCCTCAGGCTTTGGAAAATTATGTTCAGTCCTAATAGATTATAGCTGTTGTTGATATTGTTATTATTTGAATAATACTTGACACCCATAGGATAATATTATTAATGGACTAATAATAATTACTGACATATATATGATAACAAGATCATATATTTACAACTAGATATGAGATCATCTAGTCCAACTCAACTAATCAATAATCATTTATAAAGCACTTTCAATTGTTCACTTCAGACTGACTGGTTTAATTTAAGATTTTCTTGGTAAAGAGGCTAGAATAGTTTGCCATTTACTTTTCCAGCTAATTTTACAGATAAGGAAACTGAGGCAAATAGGGTTAAATGATTCACTCAGGATCATACAACTAGTAAGTGTGTGAGGCTAGATTTGAACTTAAAAAGAGCCTGACTCCAGGCTCATCACTCTATCCACCACACCACCTCAGTCATTATGATAAGCATTAAACATACAAGGAAAGACAAAAAGAATTATTATCTTCAAGAATTTTTTAAAACGTATTTTATAATTATATTTTGATATTACTTGATTTAATATTATGCATTAGATTCTATGCATTTAAGAACATCACTATAATATACACATGTTGTACTTAACATATATTTAACATATTTAACATGTATTGGACTACCTGCATCTAGGGGAAGGGCTGGGGGGAAGGAGGGAAAAATTTGGAACAGAAAGTTTAGCAAGAGTCAATGTTGAAAAATTATCCATGCATATGTTTTGTAAATTAAAAGCCTTTAATTTGTTTTCAGACATCAGCAGTTCCTTCTCTGGATATGGATAACAATTTTTGCCATGTCCTTCAGAATTGTCTTGGATCATTGTATTACTGAGAATAGCCAATCAGAATCTTATATTCGCTGTATTTTTTAGTCAATTTGGTACCAAAAATTGTGGTCTGTCTAGACTTTTGTTCAAAATGTTTACTTGTTATCTTCAAACTTTCTCAAGAAAACTCTCATTGTATATCTTGAGAACTGAAAAATTAAAAATTAAAAAAATTACAATAAAAAGTTCTAAGGTTGCTAAAGGTCTGGCATAAAAAGTTTAAGAATTCTTAGTATAAAGTTAAAAAGTAGTACATGTCAGAGCCTTTGGGAGTGTCCATGCTTACTGGGTGTGACATGGATGAAGGATCAACAATGGATACTAAAAAGGAATGTTTGGATAGATAGGAAGAGACAAGAGAGAACAGTGACATGAAAACTATCTAGTATATCAGACATTAAATATTCAGTATATCAGAGATGAAAAAAAAACAAACTCAGGGCTAGAGAAGATAAATGGTCTTCTGAAAATCATGAATGTAGTTAAATATCAAAGTCAAGCTCTGAAGCCAAATACTCTGATTTTCAATCTGGCAGTCTTGGATAGTCAAACTATTGAAATTATTCTGTACTTTCATCTCTAAATGATTCGGATCTCAATTCATCCATGCTCTATTATCCTATGAAACTCTTGTCCATGCCAGGCCATCTTTTCACCCTGGATGATTTACTCAATGACTGGAGGTCTTTCTTGATTTCTCCTGAACATACTATGGGTATCCATTTTTCACCTTCACCATGTGACCAGCTCATCTTCTATTTCAAGCATTCATTTCCCCACTGACAGTTTTTTTCTACCATTCTTTCTTCATTGGTTATATGTTAGTCAGCTTGCATCCTCCATGTGCATTTCAGTAATGCCCTAGGTGATTGTTACTTTAAATTTAACTCAATTCTATTTGGAAAAAGCTGAATTATATGTTTTGAAATCAGATAGCTAGAGTTGTAGAATGCTGGCAGTAAAAATAGGTGATGCTTGATTTCTAGGAGAATCTTCAGGATGTTAAAAACCCCCTGAAGGTAAGCTGGTTCACTCTTTTCTTCTCATTCTATTCTTGGTCCAATTTATTTTTCATTAATACTATCTCTTCCAGATACATATACTAATGCCCAACAAAATCTATAAATTGAAAATTCAGATACATGCCAAAGGCTAAGAAATAGACATTCTTTATCTTCTTAATCTGACCTATGTGAATGGTCAAACCAAACTCCTCAGAGGAGTTATATATCTCTTTCAGGGGGCTCTGCAATTTCCTGTGACTGGAACATGGGAGAGTCTCATTATCCACAGGAAATCTAATTCTTGGAATCTAATTCTCCTTTCTTCTATAACAGTAGCAGACACCATTGATGAATAGTGTGCTTACAAACAGTATCTCATTAGATCCTCACAAGAACACCATGAGATAGCTAATGCACTTATTGTTTCTCCCATTTTATAAATGAGGAAACAGATTTGGTGACTTGGAGAGTGTCACACAGTGAGTAAATTATCAGAGGTAAGAATTGATCCCAGATCAGACTTTTTCTTTATCACAATACCATTTTATGAGTAAGTGGTAACTTTGGATTAACTTCAAAGGCACATCTGTAATTAGTGTTGTTTCTATTCACCACTCCAGTTAGGAGAGGTGGAAAGAAAGTCCTTTAAGTTCCATGATCAGTGGTGGAAATTAAACTGGGGAGGTAGGACAGCAGAGTGGGAGGCTCACAGAACTTCATTGAGAGTAAGAAGAGACAGATTCTAGATATAACTGTGCCACCAAATAAAAGATTTAGGACAGATCACTTAACCCCTGGCGATCCCCTACAGAATGAGGAAGTTGGATTCTTGTCTAACATCCTTTCCAGCACAAAGATTCTATGAAGTTGCATTATAGGATTTTGGCAGCTAAAAAAGACCCTAGGGAATAGCATACCCAGGACTTTCATTTTGCAGCTGGGGCAGCTGAAGATTGGCAAAGTTAAGTGACTTGCCTTCAGTTACACAATTAGCTTTATTATTTCACTAATAACTTTTTGTTAAGAGCAGTCAAGCATATCAATACAAATTCCATTCAATTAGCAAAAGAAAATAAATCCCAAGATGAGTTCCATGGATTTAAACAACAAAAAAGCTGTTCCTTCAAACCACAAGATTCCTACTAGTTTCAATTTCTTAATCAGTAAATATTCGTTCTGTGAACTCATCAAAGGTACAATATAAATAAACAATGTATATATTTCGCAATAAATTCATGATTATATTAAGCAAACTTATCTCCATTTCTGCCCTAGTCTTTCCCTTATCAACTCATAAACTATGTATTTATTTTATGACTAAGCTGTATCTGCAACAATAAATATATGGGTGCTTTATAGATATCAACCGGATGTTTGATTTTGGTTAGCCATGGAAAAATATTGATATCACTAATTTTCCATATCACCAGTATAATAAAAATAAATATTCTGTCCTTGCTGTAAATGAATAATTGGACAAATATTGGATTCATCAAAAATGATACAAAGCAGGACGGCATAATTAGGGGACATCTTGGGCTTATGAATTTTTCTTTTTTCCTTTCTCTCTTCCTTCTTCCTTTCCTTCCTTCGTCCTTTCCTTTCTCCTTCTTTCCCTGCTTGTCTTTCTTCCTTCCTTCCTTCCTTCCTTCCTTCCTTCCTTCCTTCCTTCCTTCCTTCCTTCCTTCCTTCCTTCCTTCCTTCCTTCCTTCCTGCCTTCCTTCCTGCCTTCCTTCATTTCTCTTCTCCCTCTCTCTGCCTCTGTCTCTCTCCCTCCCTCCATTCCTCTATCTCTCTCTTTCTCTCTCCTCTCCTCTCTCCCCTCTCCTCCTCTCTCCCTCCTCCCCTCCCCTCTCTTCCCCCTCTCTCTTTCTTCTCTCTCTGTCTGTTTCTCTCCTATCTTCTATATTCACTGGTAACAATGAAAACACAATGTCCAGTGATACCCTCCAAAAGCAAAGCTGTTATGTCAGGTTTTGGTCTGGTAGGGTTTACCTGCAGACTAATTTAAAGACTGGACTCCCATTCTTACAACAGGCCATAACCTGTTGTATATCAACATGAACAGTGGCTTGATAGCAAGATTTTGCACTTGGAGTGGTGGAGAAATAAAGTTGTTCTAGGTGTTCCCAAGGCATGATTAGAGTAATGTATCACTCTGTATTTTGAGAAGCTTTTCACTATTCATGGGAGACTTTTGAGATTTAGATATGATGCAAATTCTTATAAAAGAAAATACTGATATTCTCTCTCAATGAATATGTGTTTCTCTATGAAAAGGCAGCAAGATATAATGAAGAGACTATTGGGCCTAAAACTCTATATATTACAGTTTAAACATAACCACTGACACTTATATGTGACTCTGGATTAGTCATTTAACCTCTATATATCTTGGATAGTACCTTCAGCATTTAATGTATTTCTTGCATATAGTAGGTGTTTAAATAAAAGAATAAATTGATGGATGAATAAAAGTTTTATATATATATACATATATATATATATATATATATACTTATTTACTAGGTGCAAAGTTCTGTGTTAAGCAATGGGATCATAAATACAAAATGCAAAATAATTCCTGCCTTCAAGGAGCTTACGTTCTTTGTTAATTAAAGTTTTTTATTTTCAAAATATATACATTGACAATTTTTGACATTCATCTGACAAAACCTTGTGTTCTAGTTTTTTCCTACCCTTCTCCTATCCCCTCCCCAGTCAGCAGGTGATCTATGTTAAACATGTGCAATTCATCTACACATATTTCTGAAAATATCAAGCTGCACAAGAAAAATCATATTAAAAAGGAACAAAATGAGAAAGAAAACAAAATGTAAGCAAACAGCAACAAAAAACACTGACAATACTATGTTGTGGTCCACATTCAGTTCTCTGGATGCAGATGGCTTCCTTCATTGCAACTGATCTGAATCACCTCATTGTT
Organism: Sminthopsis crassicaudata; assembly: GCF_048593235.1. Taxonomy (NCBI): domain Eukaryota; kingdom Metazoa; phylum Chordata; class Mammalia; order Dasyuromorphia; family Dasyuridae; genus Sminthopsis; species Sminthopsis crassicaudata. The sequence goes on from NC_133617.1 coordinate 104,995,506, forward strand.
GATGAGAGCCATGTATATCAGAATTGATCATTGTATAATCTTGTTGATGCCATGTAAAAGGATCTCCTGGTTCTACTCATTTCACTCAGCATCAGTTCATGTAAGTCTCTCCAGACCTCTCTGAAGTCATACTGCCGGTCTTTCTTACAGAACAATAATATTCCATAGCATTAATATACCACAACTTATTCAGCCATTCCCCAACTGATAGGCATCCATTCAGTTTCCAGTTTCTTGCCACTATAAAAAGGACTGCCACAAACATTTTTGCACATGTGGGTCCCTTTCCCAAGGAGTTTACATTCTAATGGCAGAGACAATGCATGTGGAGGAGAGATAGAAGATATAGTCTAGAAGTTACATAATTGTGATCCTTGATTGAAAATTCCCAAGAATAATAAGATTATAGATTTGTAGCTATAAAGGATTTGAAATTCATCTATACAACTCTCCCATTTTAGAGATATGGAAATTGAAGATTGGTAGTGTGAAATAACTAGTTAAAAGTCACTCAGTAAATGGAAGGATTTACTTATTAAGTTATGGATTTATTACTAGTCGTGTGGTAAATTGGTAGATTTAATTTGATTGTTATATTGGTAAAAACTGTTCTCAAGTTTAGACTTGCATATAATGATAAATTAGTGATGCTTTGAGTATTTTTATTTATGGAAATATATTGGGATCATTAAATAGCATAGCCAAAAGCATCCCTGACTACACCCTTCTGAATATCACCCTAGGAGGGGTTTTTCCTTTGATAACTCTCAGTTTTGGCTGTACTTTGGGATCAAAAGGTTAGCAGCATTGAAAGTCTTATAATTGGAAGTAATGCTGTGCTAGTAAAGTTTAACAACTGGCTCTCCAGTATGACATATTTTAAGTTTAATGTGCATTATTAACATTTTCTCTATCACTTTTTAAAAGTTTATATAATCAACAAAATGATAAATCAAGCCCTAATTGTAGCATTTAATGATAATTGCAATAAATAATAATAATAATAATAATAATAATAATAATAATAATAATAATTGTAGCATTTATTGATATTTGAAGAACAAAATCTTATGTTGAAAACTTTATAATTTTAATAATTTAACAATATGTTCTTGCAAACTGATTTTTTTCTAACCCACCCTTATTTGGAATGGATCTCAGTCATCACTTAATTCAAAGATGTTAAACATGGCTTATGGGCTGCATGTAGTCCACAACAGTGTCAAATGTGGGCCAAACCAGCTTAAAATATAATGGAAAATATGAGAAAAGAAAGGTAAATGTATATGGGAGAAATACAATGAATGAGAATTACATCTATACTTACCCCTTTTGGCTTCAAAAGGAAAAAAGAGTGTAGTAATTAGTTTCTGATTAAATAAAGTAAAGATACATGGGAGACAAGAAAGGATGGACCTTTTGTTGTACAGCCTTGGAAATGAATACCTCATCTGGAATATTAAGATGTACATAGTATGAAGTCTGCAAAGATGGAAGCAGTTAGATTAGAGAACCCTGCCTGGAAGTGGGAAAAGTGAGTTCAAATATGGCTTCAGATAACTCATTAGCTGAACAAATTATTTATTGGATCCCTGTCTCTAAGAAACTAGATGGTAGGATGGATAAACAGCTGGTTTTAAGTTCAAATCCTGCTGTGACTATTTACTAAACTATGTGACCCTGGGGAAGTCACTTAACTGCTATCTGCCTCATTTTATCCAACTGTAAAATGTGGATCATAACATTCTCTAATTCCCATGGTTGTTGTGAGGAGCATAATACCTTCCACATAGTAGATGCTTAATAAATGTATGTTTCCAAATAGAAATTTCCTCTTGGAATAACTGGTTTGTAAGAAGCTCAATGATAGCCTTTCTTGATTCCTTGGCCAGAAGTACCTCCTGTCACCCTTCCCAAATTTTCACGTATCTATTTTATATATACCTTTATATTCATATTATGTCCCCCTTTTAGACTATAAACATTGAAAAGGAAGGCAATATCTAATATCTTTATAGTTCCATGACCTTACCTAGCTGGTGTCTGGCACGTAGTAGGAGCTTAATAAATACATGTTGAAGGATTGATGGTCAGGGTTCTGGAAAGAGGAATCCGGTCACCATTGGCAAAAGATCAAAAAAGGGTTAAGTTGAACATGGCTTGTGGAAGCTTTTGAAAGAGTGAGAAGCAGGAAGCCAGGATATTGATGTTCCATTCAGCTGTGAGCTGAGCAGGAAGAGGGAAAAAATGAGAGAACAACTCTTTTCTCTGGTTTGGGGGTAGGCAGCATAGACTCTAATCTCCCCATTTTCTTATAATCAAATGATTTTCTTCCCTGTTAAAATATTAAACTTGATAGACTAAAAATTATTTCTTATAGACTATCTAATGTCCTGAGGACATTTAAATTATCTTTGGCTTCCGGTGAGAGCCATGTTCAGAGGATGTTTTTACATATTTTTATCCAATGTATGCCGTATTAGGCAGTTTTGTTTAAATTTTCCTCTGAGATTTGGGAAGTCCCAAAACAAATTTCAGGGCCAGAAATCTGTTTAATGTCCTGTTGAAAAGTGTGAACACAGTCTTGTCAAATGTAGGGGGATTCCCAAGTTGTTTACAGTAGTTTATAGTTCAGTTTTTTTTAGTAGTGTCAAACTCTTCATGACCCTATTTGGAATTTTTTTGGCAAAGATATTGGAATGATTTGCCATTTCCTTCTCTAGCTCATATTCATGAGCAAACTGAGGTAAACAGTGTGAAGTGTCTTGCCCAGGGTCATACAGCTAGTAAAGGAATGAGACCAGATTTGAACTCAGGAAGATTAGTCTTCTTGACTAAGGTCTGATAATCTATCTATTGAACCACAGTGGCAAACTGTGGTAGGAAAACGTGAATAGTCTCTCACCTTTTTTGGATCTGAAGATACTTTAGTTTGGTCCAAAAAATAGTGTGATGGGAAACTAGAGAACTGGATTCTAGTCCCTTCCTGTGGAACTCAAGATCTGAGTGACTTTGTTAAAATACAATTATCTCATTCACATTGCAAGAGTTTAGGGTTCTGAACTACCCCCCTCCATAATCTGGAAAATCTGCATGCATTTTTTGACCTTCCCTTTATACCAAATAGGAAGTCTAAAGTAAAAGATAAAAAAAGATAAAATAGTATACATACATTTTATACATTTCTGAGTTTCTAAGCTTTTTTATGTCATCTTCAGGTCTTCTGCAAACCTTCCCCTCCTCCCAAATTCCCATTTAATTTCTCATACTGATCCATGACATATCAAAACCTTGATGGAGAAAGTAGGCATGTGAAAGGGATAACTGTAATTTCGCCTATTTGGGCCTCAAGTTTCTCTTGGAGTCAGAGCAACCAACATCAAATCCTAATCCTGTCATTTACCTGTGTGACTTTGGACAAGTCGCTGAACACTGAATCCCAGTTTTTTCATATGCTTGGGATATGGTATGGTGGAGCTTAGACAAAATCATTGTTAATGCCCATTTTAATTCTAGATCTATGATCCTACAAGTTCTATAATGAGTAGGATATAACATTAGTTTGAAATTAAGATAGTGAACCAAAGGGCCTTTTGAGGTGCCTTCTGCCTTGGAGCTTGATAAATGTGTCATTTTCCTAATTTGTCATTTGCATCTAACCTTGAAGATGCAGCCTGCCTGAGTTTCAGAGTATTTGGAAAGGAAGAAGAGCAGCCAACATTAAATATCTTGGATCTTTAGATGACAGAGAGCTCCTCCCTTTTCAACTCTTCTTGGAAATATCCCAGAACTCTATGGTGCTCCTGAGAGTCTTGTATAGCTGGCTTTAACAAATACTATAGCTTCCCCTTTTTCATTTTCCCTTCAAAATTACCACATTGTAGCCTAAATACCAGTTACTTGGTAATTACACTGAAATTAGTGACATTTCATGGAATATGTGAAGAAAGTGTGTGACTACGGAAAAGAAACCCAGGCCTTTCACTCTGTTTCATCCTCCTAGGGGAAAAAAAGTACTAAAATAGAGCTTAAAGACAACCCACCAGAAAGAAAATGCAAATAAGCTTTTTTTTTCTTCTTTTCTTTTTTTTCTGTTAATAGTTTTAGTTTCAGCTTTCAGTAAGATTTTCAGAAAGGATGGGAAATAGCTAGTCAGAGAAACAAAGGACTATGCCATCTTTCTTTTTTAGTCATTTCAGTCATGTTTGACTCTTTGTGACCCCATTTGGGCAAAGATATTGGAAGTGGTTCACCATTTCCCTCTCCGGCTCATTTTGTAGATGAGGAAATTGAGGTAAATTAGGTTAAGTGACTTGTCCAGGGTTGGAGTTTGGATTTGAATTCAGATTTGACTGACTACAAGTTCAGTGTTCTAATCACCTCACCATCTATCTAGCTATCATGCCATTTACACCTCTAATTAAATTAATAAGATAATTTCTTGGATAAGGGATACCTCTGCCTCTCTGTGTCTACCTAAACACCTGTGGAAAGAAGCTTAGGTCAAAGTGGTCACATAGAGCCTACTTTTCAGTCTTGGAGATCTGTGAATCTTAAATCTTAAAGCTGAGCCATGGACACCAGATATTTTTTCTCAGGAAAGTAATTGCTGCTAGAGTAATCAATCTGCCTGTGTTGGTTGTAGAGGGGAATAGGGATGGGCAAGGAATTTTTCTTCCATCTACAGGGTTGTTGGTATCTCCCTTTTGCACATAAATCTATCTTAGTTGGTAGCTCTCTTTGCCACACCCCCAGCTTCCCTGGAATTTAGCCCATGGCTCTTTTTGGCATATGGGGTGGGAGCAGTTATGTCTCCATTCAGGTTTACAAATAGTTATGAGCAGGTGTATGGGATCTCATTTCCTTTTGAACTTAGATGGCAAAGAAATACTTTCTCCATGGCTTAGATTCATCCTTGATATCCTAAGTCCCTCATTACCTTTTCATTTGTAGTTTGTACTCAAAAGAATAAACCTGGGTTGTATACTCCCTTTCTCTGTAGTCCTCTTGGGAGATTGCCTGTTTATTTTGCTGGTGCTACCATCATTGCTCAAAACATTCTTGTAATACTCCATTGGGAATTTCCACTTTGAAGTTATAAATCTAGAATGGAAGAGTCCTTAGGGTTTACCTAGTTCTAACTCGATTCACTTTGCTAATGAGGAATGAAGACCCAGCATGATTAGATGACTTCTACAATGTCTGCAAAGAGAATTGATAAGCTAAATAAATCTCTTTACATTGTATTTAAGCCTGTTTTTTTAAATGATAACTTTATCTAGTTTGGTTCCTCTCCTCATTTGCCAGACATGGCTTTCAAGGACTTTTTGTTCTGAAAAAAAAAAAAAGAAATGCATTCTTGAAGGATAAAGATTTGTGATTATGCCACAATTGCTTTAAATTGCTGAGAAACACACACACACACACACACACACACACACACACACAAGAAACACAATTGAAGCTTGTGATTTGTCCCAACAATTGAAGGCACATATGAATGGAATGACATTTTTTGGAAATTAATGTGGCTCCCCTTGATAAATATCAAGTAAAAGTAAGTGGACCATTTGTTTGAGATATCAGAGAGGTGATTTTTTAAAGATATCAGTTGGATGAACTTTAAGGTTCCTTCCAACTTTGAGATTCTATATTTCTTAAACCAAGTTTTAAATTTCTGCCTTGGTATCAACTTGCCATTTGACAAAAACTTTTTTGTACTTCAGTTTCCTCATCAGTAAAATAATTCTAATAATTCTAGCAGCAACAAACTCTCTGAAGTTATTGGTGAAACAAAAATGCTTCACAGTGATAGGTATAGAGCTAAAAGTAACCTTAAAGATCATTTAGTCCAATGTTTTCATTTTACAGATAAGGAATTCTAGAGAGATTGTGTCTTATAGCTAGTAAGAGCTGAAGTAGGAGACAAACCCAGATACTCTGAATCCTATGGCAGGGCCTTTATCACAGTACCAACTTCCCTTCTACAAATACTGTAGCACTGCAAAATTAATAGCACCTAAATAAAGTTATAGATAGGCTGTAAAAATATGAATGCCTACTTGTAATAAAGGCAAGGAAAGGAATAAGCATCTATCTAGCACTATGTGCCAGCCACTGCACTAAGTAAATTTATTTTCAGCAAATATTGTCCCATTTGATCTTACATTCATTTTACATTTGAAGAAATAGATCAACAGGATTGTTATTTGCCCAGAGTTACAAAGCTGGTAGGTGTCTGAGGCAGGATTTGAATTCAGGTTTTCCTGACTTCAGGGCAGGCATTCTATCCACTATACTTCAGAGCTGCCCATTTCACCTATTCATTTTGCTAATGACTAATGGAGGCACAGAATTATTACATGACTTCAGTTTCCAGTGTCTTCAGAATAGGTTGACAAGCTAGCTCAATCTCTGTAATTCAAATTTGGGTTCAGACAGGTGTGTGAAACTGGACAAGTCAAACCACTCTAGCAGCTTTGCTAAGAAAACCTCAAGTGGTGTCACAGAGAGTTGGACATAACTGAAACACCTGGATAACTTCCTGACTCAAGGTCCAATACTCTTGTCTATTTTGCCACCAGTTGAAGCACAGACAACTATCAAAGTTGTATCTCAATGATTCCTCAATTGAAAATCTGAATAAATTAATATAGAATATTGTCTCTCTGGGTCTGATGGGCAACAGAACTTTGATTTCTAAAATCTATCTAGAGATCACTGAATGGTTGAAATTATTGTTGTTTGAAGATTTGGTTTTGTGTTGGCATTTTTCAGTAATAGATGAGCTAAGGCTTGAACTTAAGCCTAAGCTTAAGGGAGAATCTACTTAATTTTTTTGTTCTCCTCCATTGACCACTTTCTCCTCTCCAAAAAATTTGAAATTGAGGATTTGAGGAATAGTGAAGTTGAAGACAGGCACAGGGATTGATTCAATTCATATCAAATAGTCCCGGACTAAAATTATTTATGAAAGGGGGGAAAAAGAAGCAGTGGTTGGAAAGGAAACCGGAAACCTGCCCTTGGCTTCGAGGTTCTTGTTTTCTTTTGCTTTTTTTTTTTTTTTTTCTTGCCTCTCCCTTTTAAATGCCTGGTCATGGCTTGGCAGCCTTTCAAACTCTAGGAAACACTCTGAAATTCCAGGCAAGGAGGGGTTTCCTTTGATGGCCGGGCCATTGTAACTTGACGAGAAAGGGTACAATGCTTCCTCTCACCAACTACAAACCACAGTTTTCTGAATGAATTTGTTCCTCATGAGATAGTTAACCCTTCACCCTTCTGAGTCACCCTCTTTCTATTCTTATCCAGCTGTCAGAATAAGGTGAAAACTGGGGCAGCCTACACATACACACACACACACACACACACACACACACACACACACACACACACACACACGCCACACATTAGCTCTTTGTCTTTTTGAGCGAAGAGAAAAAATAGAAATGCTACAGATAACCCTGCTCACCCTGGCCCCACAGAAATCAAGTCCCACTCATAGGTGTTTTCTCTGGGTTGTCCCTTAGTTTAAATAAAGAAGGTCATTGCTTCACTGACTCATTCCTCCCCCTTCTCATCTCATCTTTATTAGTTTTACAGCAAATAGCTGCTCTACCCCTTCTCAGAATGTTTTTTAAAGGCATAAATTGAAAATACACAGGATTACAAAGGAAATAGACTATACTGAAATTCAGACTATACATTCCCATACACATACACATTCATAGGCTGCATCTTAAGAACTTTAATACCAGAACATTTTGAGGGAATGTTCATAATAAATATATATTGGGTTCTTTAAAAAACAGTAAAACAGAATTATTCCTGAATTTAGTAAAAAAATTGGGGGAAACACACATCTTATAAATTTATACAGGCATGGGGATAAGAGGAACATTGATTTCCAGATGATGTGAGTTTAGGGAACATTTAGTCCAACCTTATTATTTTACTGATGAGGAAACTGTGATTTGCTTAAGGTCACCCTGAGAGCATATGGTAGAGCTGTCATTGAAGCACAGGTTCTCTGACTCCAAAAGCAGCATTCTCTCTACTGAACCTTGCTGCTTCTTCCCCTTCATCTTGTCTAAGGCTTATCAACCTGAAGTCCATGGACTCATGGGTAAATTGCAAGAGATCTGTTAACTTGGATGGAAAAAATACTTCTTAATTTTCACTCACCTCTAACTGATATTTAGCATTTTCTTCCAATAGGAATGTGAAGCTAATGCTTCTCATAGTTTCCAGCACACAGTAGGTGATAAATGTCTAATGAATGATTGACTGAGAAGGGGACCATAGACAGAAGGGTCCATAACACAAAAATGTTAAAGATGTACTGATCTAATCCAAAGTGATAATTTTTATGGATGAAGGAAGAGGTCCAAAGAGACAATTTGAGGCCCAAAGTCATGTGTCAAATTAATAGCAGAAACAGGACTAGAATCCAGGTTTCCTATTCTCTAATCTAATGATTTATTAACTTATTAGTTCTATGGAATCCTTTTATGTACTCAATTGCATTTTATCTTTTTGATATGTGAAGACCTATAGTTTTTATTCACAGGATAATAGAATTTCAGTATTTACCTCATTCAAAAGAAATGGGGGAAATTTTTTCTAAAAGATGTCAGGCAAGTGGTGAGCCAAATTTGGCTTGAAAATTTCCACTACTTGCTGAATCTACCTATTCTACTTTTGTATAACCCTAATTACTATCAATCAACCAAGAAATATTCATTAAGCACTTGCATGCTCAGTATTGTATTCACCACAGGTGAGATAGAAAAGAAATAAGCAACATAGGTCTTTCCCCAAAGGAACTTACTGAGATAAAACTCACAGTGATGAAATAATTATAAAAATACAAAAATATTATGCATGAAATTTCTGATACTGTAACAGAAAATGACAGAAGTCATTTTGGAAAGTGGTGCTTTAGATAATTCACTATTGGATTTTTCAAAGACAATCTATGAAAAACATCTTAGGAGAACTTCTTTATTATTTTTATTGTAATTCTTATTTCCATAACTACAGATCAAGAAATTGCAGTAGTAGTCACAGTGTTACTTGTGTGTTATTTGTACATAACCTGGCTGATCACATATAAAGCAGCTTGATATAATAGAATGAACACTTGACTTAGGAGTCAGAAAGACTTGAATTTATATATGATCTCAGATATTTACTAGCTATATGATGCTGGGAAGATCAATTTATTCCTGAGATTCTTCATCTGAGATGGGGATAACAATCACTTTATCTCCTGGGATTGTTTTCATGATCAAATCAAATAATATATATATATATATATATATATATATATATATATATATATATATATATATATATATGAAAAGCACTTTGAAAATTTTGAAATATTATTTACCCATTTGATATTATTTGCTATTATATTCATTCTGTTTTATACTTATATGTTCTATATTCTCTCTATGTATAATATGTTATATATTATATAGTCTAATTCCAAATTTTTTTTCCAAGCTGACTTCATATTACTTCCCTTTATGTATTCTATGTTCTAGTGCAATTGACCAAATTGCTTTTGGATAACCTATTAACATCCTTTTTTTTTTTTAGCAGACTCTCATACAGAGAATGCCTCTGCTCATCTCCAGCTTTTAGAACCTCCATCATCCTTTAAGGCTCAGTTCAGGGTACTCCATACAGACATCTTTCTTGATTAACACAGTTTTGGGGGAGATCCTGACAACATTACTTTATATTCATTTTATACACAGTTTGACTTTTTTATATATTTTATTTTAGAAGAGAAAATATTTAATAGCGATTTTATTTATTTTTAGTAGAGATTATATTTCTCTTAGTAGAATGTAAACTCCTTGAGGGCAGGATTTCTCTGTTATTTGTTTTCTATCTCACATTCCTGTCAGAGGATTTGGCACAAGTCAGGTTAAATAAATGTTTATTGAACTGAAATGAATTCTCAGGGTGCTGGGGAAAGTCCCAATTCTTTACCTCATTCCTCTTCTTATTAAACTGAAATTCCATCATTTGACTACTTTTAACTTTAAGTTTTGAGACTGAGATAAAATCACTTAAAAAAGTTTCCAGTAATTTAGTTTTCAGGGTGAACAATATAAATTCTGCTCTTTGGCTTTTGAAGCTCTTCAAAGTCTGGTCCAGACTGCCTTTCCAGGATAAATGAACATTACCCTTTCCCATATACCCTACATTCTAGACAAACTGACCTACTTTGTGCTTTCTGGTGGATAACTTTCTATTTTGTGTCTCTTTGCTTGTGCTCAAGGTATCTTTTATGACTGAAATTCACCCCTCCTCTATTTCTTCCTCATGAAATGCTTGGCATTTTAAGGATCCTTTTAGTTCTCTCCTGCATCAAAAATCCTACTCTAATTTCCCCCCTTGTTAACACTTTCCTTCTAGAAATGACTGGGCAGATACAGTCAGCACATGGTTCCCTTTCTAGTAGAATATAAGCTTCCTGAAGGATACATGGTTTCTTTTTGTTTTTTCTACCTCCACTACTTATCCACAGATGCTAATCAACAACAATTTACATTTGTTATGGAGCTTTACAAGTTCAAAATGCTTTTCATTGATTATCTATTTTGATCTTTGCTTAGTATGATAGTACACATTTTTATTTTCCTTTTTTTTTTAAATGAGAAAATTGAAAACCAGAGAGCTTCATCAAGGTCACACAAGCAGTCAATAGTTAAGCCAGAATTTGAAACTCCATCTCACTGTTTTCCTCCATGAAGAAGGTGACTAACAAGGTGAAAACCAACAACTTTTCCCCCTGTTTCACAGCTCTACATGTTAAGAACATCTTTCACATTATCACTTAGATATGCACTGGTATGAAGTAATCTAGGTGTTCATCTTTTCCATCCTCTGTGGGTGTAAGTAGTGGCAACCCAGTCTGTTCACAGGCAGCACCTGAATAATAAAGGGATAGAAGAAGGTGGCGGAAGAGGGTACAATCATCATTTCAGTGAAAGCAGATAAGCATCACTCATTTTTACTCTATAGTGGCCCCCAAAATGTCCTCAAAGCATAAAGCAGAGGCATTACTTAAGTCTGAAAAAAGTTTTGGACATTGTCTGCTTGACGTTTTCCACTTTGGACATTCACAAAGTTGTGTGTGTGTGTGTGTGTGTGTGTGTGTGTGTGTGTTTTGGGGGGGTCAGAACAAATCTTTCCAAATCTCTATGAAATAATGGCTATACCTTATATCTAAGAACTAAACTAGACCATGGGTTAGAGCTGTTGACCTGAACTCAGTTTGGTTCCCTATTTTTATACATATTTTATACATATTTGCTGACTGACTCTATACCAGTTCATGTCCTTTATTCTCAAAATGGACCAAAGTGACATCATTATGTTGGAGTCAAGTACAATGTTTCCAACTGTGACTAATCAGACCAATATAAAATCAGGAGGCTTTACCACATATTGAATGCAAATAGTCCACATGAATATTTAGAGTGGCGATATCTCTAAATTTGTGCATTTTATGTTTTGTTGAACTACTGCAATTTTGCTTTGCTCATAGAGCACAGTGCCTTCTTTGATGCAACTGATTACTTAGAAGATGCTTAATAATGCATTTTCTTTCTACTGTACTTTTATTTTTGACCATACAGAAGATTCTAGAAAGACTTTGCCTCCAGTATACACTGGATGAAAGCATCAAAGTATCACTAAAATTTATATTTGGGAGGAGTATGGTTTGGACTTCTGATTTCATCAGTGGGAAGAACTCCCTATTCTCATATGGGAGATTCCTCTAAAACAAATAAAAAGTATCCAGTTAACTATTTATATAGCACCTACAATATTCCAGCCATTATGCAAGAATCTGAGAATATAACTAGGTAAGTGAAACAGCTAATGTTCTCAAGGAGCCAAGTAGATAGCAAGTCTGTCAATTCTGATATGCTGGTAGATAGCTGGTTGGGGTAAAGCATTATCTAGGATGTCTGAGCCCAGTTATATATTTAGAGTCGTAGAATGTCATCTAAAGACAGTCAGAGTTTATCTGATGTGACACTCCTACACCATAGCCATGGTATAGGTCAGAAGCAGAATTTGAACCCAGACTTTCTGACTTCAAGGTTAACCTTTAATCCACTTGGACAAATTCTACTCCACTGTATATGACAATATAGTGACCCGGAATTTGCAAAAGTCTTGGGTACATGACAGGTTTTGCCAGGAAGGATTCTGCATACTAGTTTCTGGGCAGAAAGCCAGATACTTTAAAATTGATCACATTATGCTTGGCAAAAGTTCCCAATAAGAAGAGGAGACATAAGCAGTGATAGCAGCAGATCTGGCGATGAAACTTTTTTTTTAAAGTTTCTTAAAATAAAATAATGGATCTGTGATCTTGCTATTATGAAAACTCTCTTAAATGCTGCAGATTGCAACCCTCTACATCTCATCTGTCTTTCCTTTTCTTTTGGTATTTCTTCCTTTTTTACTTTTAAGGTGGAACTCTACTCGTGGGGTAAAGGTGGCACTCTCCCCAGCTTCCTGCACAATTCTGAGCCTTGGCTTTGAGTATAGAGGCCCCTTGTGTTTTCAGGGGGTAGTTTTGCCTGCTTTTTTCAGGAAAAGCCTGATTTCCCAGAATTTGCCTTCTGAGCTGGGATTAGAAGCTGTTCCACTGATTTGCTCCTCTACTGAGCCTATGGATTGAGGGTCTTAGTTGCTGATTTGCTGTGATTAAGTCCTCACCAGCTTTCTTTCTTTCTTTTTTTTTTTAATTGAAACTTTTTTATTTACAAAACATGCATGGATAATTTTTCAACATTGACCCTTGCAAAACCTTGTGTTCCAAATTTCCCCCTCCTTCCTCCTACCCCTTCCCCTAGATGGCAAGTAATCCAATATATGTTAAATATGTTAAAATATATGTTCAATCCAATATATGTATACAAATTTATACAATTATCTTCCTGCACAAGAAAAATCAGATCAAAAAGGAAAAAATATGAGAAAGAAAACAAAATGTAAGCAAACAACAACAAAAAGAGTAAAAATGTTATGTTGTGATCCACACTCAGTTCCCACAGTCCTCTTTCTGGTTCTCACCAGCTTTCCCAGAGTTTGTCTAATCTGGGCTGAACACCCTTTTCATCCGAGTGAGACTGATCTTTCTTGAAGTTATTTCTGTCTATCTTGAACTGGAGAATGGTTTCATTCCATCAGACTCTGTTCAGAGGCTTGGTTTCATATGGGCTTTTGAGGGAAATTGGGAGAGTCCAGCACCTTCCTGATTTTATTCCATCATCTTTAATTCTTGTCAATATTTTTTTGATAAATCTTCTATTAACCAAGTTAGGCAGAGACTTTGCTCATGTTAAGATTTTGTGGATAGCATTGCATTATTTTGGCTAGCAATATAATATCTTCCACTCTCTACATTAACAAAATTAGAACTTTTCAAAGAATCAGGATTTCGGATTTCGTTGATATGGGAGAACTCCACAGGTGAAGACTTTCTTTATTCAATCAACAAGCATTTGGTAGTGTCTACTATGTTTCAGGTACATTCTAGGTGATGGAAATACAAAGAGAAAAATGAAACAGTCCCTACCCTCAAAGAGTTTAAATTAATTGGGACAAACTTGTATGCATATGAATAAACATAAAAAATATATTTGGAGTAATTATTATGTGATTTCTAGTTAAGGAAAAGATATTGGCATCCAGGTCTACTAAGAAAGGCCTTGGGTAAGAAGTAGATGAGCAATACCTCTGAAACTTAGAAAGTTGCACAGTGATTCTGAAAGGTTAAATGATTTATACACGATACTATGTATCAGAGGCAGGATGTGAACAAGGTCTTCCTGTCTCCAGTCAGTCTTCTATCACAGAGGCAGCTGGTGATGGAATGGTAGAGCACTGGGCTTGGGTCCTGACCGGCATCAGACACTGAGATAGTCATTTCAAACTATGTTTGCCTCAGTTTCCTCAATTTTAATATAAGAATAATAGCAGCATCTACTTTCCAGGGTTGTTGTAAGGCTAAAAAATGCCAATATAAATGTATTTCTAGCCATTCTTATCCAGCCATACTTAAATTTTTTGCATCAGTTCTCCACTCAGGGTATTAATACCGCTCCCTACATTTATCCCAGTATGTTTTCCATTACTCTTTGAGTCACTTACATAAGAATCCATGAGAGTCATGAGAATCTGAATAAAAATAGCTAACTTTTATATAGTATCTTAAAATCTGCAAAGTGGCATATGTTATCTCATTTGATCATAGAATGTTAAAGCTAGAAGGAATTTTAGAGATCATTCAGTTCAACTAACATTTTTAAGATGGGAAAACTGAAGTCCAGAGAATAAGATTAAATAAGATTCTGATGAATGTAGCTTTTTTCAATAATAAGGTGATTCAGGCCAGTTCCAATGGTTTTGTGATAGAGGGAGCCATCTGCACTCAGAGAAAGAACTATGGGGATTGAGTATGGATCACAACATAGTGTTTTAACTTTTTTGTTGTTGATTGCATTTTGTTTTCTTTTTTCAGTTTTTTTTTCCTTTTTTGATCAGATTTTCCTTGTGCAACATAATTGGAAATATGTATACAAGAATTGCATGTTTAACATATATTGGATTACTTGTCATCTAGGGGAAGGGGTGAAGGGAAGGGAGGCAGAAAAAAAATTTAGAAGACAAAGTTTTTCAAGGATTAATGTGTAAAACTATGCATATGTATGGAAAATAAAAAAAAAATTTAAAGTTATCATCTCTAGGATTAAGGAAGTAATAATTCTGTTCCAGTCTACCCTTCTGAGACCACAGCTAAAATATTGTTTGATATGCTCAGTGACTGATTTTAGGAAAGAAAATCTGCATAAACAATCAGACATTTACTGAGGACCTACTATGCACTAGACATTGTGCTAAGCACTGGGAATACTAAAGGAGGAAAACATAGTGCCTGTTCTCAAGAAGTTCACAATCTAAAAATAATAACAGGGCTTAAATTATGCAGCATGTCAAAAAGATTGGGAATTTTTAGCCAGGAGAAGAGAAGATTTAGAAGTAGAATTAGAAAAGACAACAGAGGAAAAAACATTGACTCTGGAATTAGGGAACTGGGATTCAAATCCCTGAAACTTACTAGCACTGTGACCAGGGGAAAGGCACAACATTTATGGATTCAGTTTTCCCATTTTTGGAATGAGAGGATTTGACCATATGGCCTGTGAGATCCATTTTTACTCCAACAAGTAATTCTGTAATCCTTTCTGAAGGGTTGTTTTAGAGATGAACGTCTAAACTTATTCTCTTTGACTCTAGATTGCAGAATGAAAAACAATGGGTAGAAGTTATCCAGAGTTAAATTTAGGTTTGTTTTAATGAAAAATATTCCCTAAAAAAGACATACTTTTGAAGGGAATAATTGAGTTCAAGTAGTAGTGATTTCTTTCTCACTGGTGTTATAGGAACCACATGCTAGGGGCTGCTGGGGATCTAATTTTGTCTGGCAGAATGGATCTCTTCATGTGAGAGGTTGATAACAATATAAGGATACTGAAAGGCAGTTGCATTCTCTGACCTCTCTCCTCTTCCCTCTTTCCTCCAATTTATTTCATTCCCAGTCCACAAACAACATCTGCCTCTGTACAGGCTGATTTGTAATTCCTTCAATGGTGTTATGATTCACAGAGGTGGAGGCTTTTGGAGAACTGACCTGCCCCTTCATATTTCAGCATGGTCCTTAACACACTGGAGGTTTTGAAGTAAAAGCTTAATTACTACTCATTGGGAATGTAAAGGCAATTCTTGTTTATGTTCAGATTAGACCAAATGGCAACTGAAATAGCATACATTCTGAGATTCTGTGGTTGTGTTGAGGCACTTGGCCAAAGCCTTTCCCTTAGCAACCAAACTATACTTTCATAGTAGGCAAAGTCCATGTATATGTAATCCACTTTATTATATTAACACAGTACTATATAGGGATGGGTATCTAAAAAACTTTTTCAGGTTTAATTAAAAATCTAAAGTTGTTTCAACATAAGGAAGACTAAAAATAGTAACCTATACTAATGATACAAATAATAAAAAGCATATTACTATGTTAACAATCTTGAAAAGTCTTTCAAATACATTCATTTTTATTAAAAACTCTAGAAATCCTAAGAATAAATGGATCTTTTTTCTTTTAGCAAATAGTACTTATCTAAATACAAGAATAAACATTATAAATATAGTGGAGAAAGGTTAAAGGTCTTTCCAATAAAATAGGGGCAAAACAAGGATACCCATTATCAATACTACTATTTAAAATGGTGCTAGAATACCAACTATAACAATAAGATAAGAAAAATAAATTGAGGGGGAAAGTACAAACATAAAAATCATGAAGTTTATACTTAGAGAACTCCAAAAAAATCAACTTAAAGTAGTAGAAATAATAGTTCAAAGTTGCATGACATAAAGATTATTTTTGTTCAATCACTTCACTTGTTCAGTTCAGACTTTTTAATGAACCTATTTTGGAGTTCTCTTGACAAAGTTACTGTAGTAATGTGCCATTTCCTTTTTTAGCTCATTTTACAAATGAAGAACTTGAGCCTTTCCATTATTAATAGTTAAACTCTTTTACTTGCTAAGTATATATGCTTCCAAATTTATTTCATATTTACCAGTCCTTATATCTATTGTATCTCTTCATTTTGTCTGTAACCTTTTCTACTTAAAAAAAACCCTTCATTTTGCCAAAGAGAAGGGCCATTATGAATTCTTCACATGACTGAATCTCAATATTTGGTGCCAAATCTCAATATTTGATATCAATTGTTCGCCTAAATCTCATCATTTGGTGCTGAACCTCAAAACTTTACTTAAACTATGGTTTAAATTTAGGTGATCTATGTAGACAAGCAGAATGATAGTGTTAGATGTGGCATTGATGAAGTGGAGAATAACTTCCTTCCAGGGGCTCGGAGAGCAGCCAACAAGAGTTCCATGACAGTAGAGTTTGACTCTCACTTCTCAGATCATTCTGTTTACTTATTGACCAAGTAAATTGGAGCCTTCAACCTAAGGAGACATGTTTGCTTTTCTTTTTAAAACAAATGTGCATTCATTAAAGTATTGTTGGTGGAGTTCTTCATTGATCCAATCTTATGAAAAGCAATCTAGAATTACCCTAGAAAAGTGACTGAATTGTTCATATCCTTTGGTTAGGAATCCCACTTCTACCCCAAAGAGAGTAGTTGTAGTATACAGAGCAGTTTCAGAGGACTTTGCTGCACTCTTTAATGTAGTAAAATAAAATAAAACAAAACAAGAAACAATACTCCACTGTAGAATGGCTAAATAAATTGTGATATATCTATCAAAGCAAAAAAAGGCAGGGTAGTACAGTGGAAAGTGTGGCAAATGCTAGATTAATTTAGGTAAAACTTAAATTAAAATCTGCATATTAGGAATATGAAGTTGGAAATGGTTAACATTTTTATTGTTTGTTGTTGTTGTTGTTGTTGTTGTTGTTAAGGAGGCTCTATTTGGGGGAAGGATTGTTAGGAAGTGACAATAATAACAACCAAAAAGTTCCCAAAATATTTTAAAATTCCCCCATATCCCTAGTTATGAATAGACCTCATTTAATTTTGGAGGAAAGACAGAGATTATAGATAATACAGACATATAGACTAGGACAGCTAGCTGACTCAGTGGATACAATGCAAGGCCTGGAGTCAGGAAGAACTGAGTTCATATGGAGCTTCAAATATTTACTAGCTATGTGATTTTAAGCAAATCACTTGTTTTCCTCAGTTTCTTCATCTGTAAAAATGATCTGGAGAATAGTGAACCAATTCAGTAGCTTTTCCAAGAATGGGGTCCTACAAGAGTTGGATATGATTCCAACAAATGAGTAACAATAAAAAAGATTATAGATTGTAAACTCCATAGGAAGAGGGATTATTTCATTTTAGTCTTGTAGTCTTAGCATAGTGCTTCACAAATCACATGTTATTAATAAGTCTGTTGTAAATGAATGAATGAATTAATGACATTACATTATTAAACTATATGATGAGGATATTTATTTCTCTATTCATTGATTTTTTAAATTATCTGTCCCAGTGCCTAGAATCTTTCCTCTTTTCCCTTTCATCTTTGGGTTTTCCTCACTTTCTTCAAAATCCTACTTCTGCACGAGGCTTTTTCCTGGTTTCCTTTTCCTCTCCCCCATATCATCATCTTTCTCTATAATTACCTCTAAATTATGTTGTATATTTCTTTCTTTTATATAGTTGTTTTCATGTTATCTATCCCATTAGATTGTAGGGCTCCTTGAGGGCAAGAGCTGTTTTTGCCTTTCTTGGTATCCACAGAGCTTAAAATAAAAGAATTGACTTTCTGAAATAGTTACTGAATATGGAGTAATTGCTTCTTCATTATATGAGGAAGTTCATTTTCTCTGAAGGAGAGATTGCTGCTTAGTAAGAGAATAAATGAGCTGGGACCTTTCCATTACAACTACATTGCTACATCTATTGACCTCCACAAATGACCATTCTTTAAATGTAAACTCCTTGAAACTAGGGATTGTTAAATTATTTGTATTTACATAGTGCTTGACAAATAATAAGTGCTTAGCAAATGCTTGTTGATTGACAGGTTAATTGATGTAGATTTCCCCCCATCTAATGAATTCACAATTAATTGCACCATTCATATCATTCATCCAATCAACTGTATCTTTTCAGTCAGATTCTTCTAAATAATTTTAGCTTGATCTCTGTGTCCCCCTTCTCTTTAGGAAATCTTTTTTTCCTAATTCATCTTGCTGGTTTCTTGAGACTATTTTCATTGCCAAAGAAAAATTAATTAAACAATAGAGATAAAAGGAATTTTCTCTTCTGATTGGGTCATAATGCTCTTAAGGTTTTCAGTATTGTATTTGTTCCCTAACAATTACCAATAGTAATGAAACACTCACATGAGTAAAACATACAAAATTCCCTAATTCTTTGTTATCAGAGCTATTTTGCAGGGCTTTAAGTCTTTTGTTCTATTTAGCAAACTACCAATACATTTTTGACTTGGAAATAATGCTCTCTGTCAATTCTGGCCACCTTGAAGCACCCAGTTACAATATACAACTTTTGTAAAATGCTTGTCAAATGTCAGTTTATTGCTATTATTATTATTTTAGTTCCTGGACTAGGATTTCATTGACATAGAGAGCTCCCTGTGAGGAAACATCTTCCACCAGTGTAGATTTATACCTGGCTTTCAATTTATAATCTTAGAAAGTTGTTAAAATAGCCAGAGATTGAGTGATTTATTCAGTTTATTATCAGATAGAGGCTGAACTCCAACTTAGGTTTTTCTAACTCTAAAGCTATTTCTCTATCCATTTTTCCATTCTTTCTTTATTATTATAACCATATTAAATATAAAATATACATTACAACATACATGTATTAGTATTGTCTTTTTTTCCTGTTTTCAGTTGATAAACTCAGGTCCTCACAGTGCCCAAAAGAGACTATGGGTTTTTTTAAGGTGATATCTCAAGGTAAGAATATTTATTTACCAGAAGAAGTGAGTACAATTTATTATTTTCAGTTTCCTGGTTTCAAGTCCTGTGGTAACCTGAGTTCTCATTTCATCCTGTTTCTCTTCCTCCATTTGGGTTTTTACCACACTGAAAAGAACAGCATCGAATGTAAATGTAATTAGAGAAAAAATAGTCAGATATATGATTGGGAATTTCCTTTGAAATAGTAGGTCAGGACTTGGTATTTACTATCTAGGCATACCTTACCTTATCTTTCCTTAACATGCCCCACTATTCATCTCCCACCCCAGTCTGTGATCAAAATATCAAGGCATCTCTATTTCTATTTCTCAGAATAGAGTAAGGAGATCTGTCATTGTAAAGAAGCTAAATTAGTTCCTCCCTTAAACACTAGACAGGCAAGATAAAAAATATGGCATTCAAAGTTTCCAGCATGTATTTTTTTAATAAAAAGCAGAAAAATAATTAAACAGATCCTCTGAGGTAATGTAGGACAGAACCAGAATTAATGGATATACATTTTAGGAAGGGAGATTTTCAAGATCTATAGTAAAAGTTCCAGTAGATGGGTGAAAATATGAAGTGAGTTGCCTTAGAAGGTAGTGAGCTTTCATATACCGAAATTATTTAAGATGATGCTTGTTGACTATTCATTAGGTGTGTTTTGTTGTAGTGGTCAGAGTGCTAGATTGTGGAACCAGAAAGACCTAAATTTGAAACCTGCCTCAGGCACTTATCTCTCAACCTCAGTTTCTTCATCTACAAAATAGGATACTAATAGAATCTAAATCCTAAAACTGGGTAGAGAATCAAATGAGATAAAATGTAGAGCACTTTTTAAAATAACTTTTTATTAACAGAATATAGACCTGGGTAATTTTTTACAACATTATCCCTTGAACTCACATCTGTTCAGACTTTTCCCTTTCCTCCCTCCACTCCCTCCCCTAGATGGCAAGCAGTCTTATACATGTTAAATATGTTTATATGCTGGATACTATATATATACATGTGCAGAACTGAATAGTTCTCTTGTTGCACAGGGAAAATTGGATTCAGAAGGTAAAAAATAACCTGGGTAGAAAAATAAAAATGCAGTTTATACTCATTTCCCAGTGTTCCTTTTCTGGGTGTAGCTCTGTCCATCATTGATCAATTGGAACTGAATTAGATCTTCTTGTAGAGCACTTTTCAAACCTTAAAACACTTTATAAATGTTTGTGATTATGTTGTAGACAGAATTTATTTTTACAAAGATTCTACTGTATCATCTCTGACTTCTTGTCAATTGAAGGATTTTATGATAGAATCACTCCATGAACTACAGTTTTACAGAGACTTTTTTATACAGAAGCATAAAAGAAAAAGATTAAGACTAGCATTACTAAAATACTTAGCCCCTTTTCTCTATCCCTATTTTTAGATCTTTCCTGAGGCTTTGTCCTAGAATTTCCTTTCTTTTTCATCTACTCTCTCTTCCACTAATGTGCAGGTAAGAGGCAGTGTGATTTCTTGAACAGAACATTGAATTTTAAGCCAAAGTGCTTGAGTTTATAGTTCAATTCTACTTCCCTTTAGAAGGGGTTGTCTGAAGCTTCAATGTCCTCCTCTGAAAAATGGACCAGTTTAGATTATCTATGTGGTCTTATTTAGAGGCTGGGGGACATACAGAACAGGGCAAGCAAAACAATAAAAGGACTTGAGACCATGGTATGTGAAGATTAGTTTAAGTAACTGTGGAGGTTTAGAACTACTTTCTTTAAGCATTTAAGGGGCTTTCATTTGGAAGAAAAATGTAATCATACAGTATAAAATGCAGAGCACTGCTTAGAAGTTGCTGAAAGACAATTCAAACTTGGTGTTAAGACAAAAGTTCTTAACAATTAGAACTATCTGATAATGGAATGGGGTACTATAGAAGGGAGGGATCTTCTGTTCATGGTTGGGGGCAAATCTTCAAGCAACATCTTTAGGACTGCTTCTCACATTGTTTAGGGGATATTTATTCAGTTATGGGTTAGAGAAACAGCATAGTATAATGAGTAGATAGATCACTATCTCACCATATTATAGTCATATATATTATATGGGGAGAGAGATAAACACAGACAGAAAGTAGAAGAAGAAGAAGAAGAAGAAGAAGAAGAAGAAGAAGAAGAAGAAGAAGAAGAAGAAGAAGAAGAAGAAGAAGAAGAAGAAGAAGAAGAAGAAGAAGAAGAAGAAGAAGAAGAAGAAGAAGAAGAAGAAAGAAGGAGGAGGAGGAGGAAGACTAAAAGAAGAAAGGAAAGGGAAAAAAGAGGAGGGATATAAATACAAAAGAGAAGATACTTCCTGCCAGCAAGGAATAAAAGCCATTTCTGACTCTGGCAACTTGAAGACTCTGGTTAACTCACACTCTTATTGCCCCAGGCAATTCTTTAAGAATACAGAAAAGGTACAGAAAAAAATCATAAATCTGCATTGATTAAAGTAAATTTTCTTCCTAAAGAAGAACCTTCACTGATGAAATCAGAGGTTTGTACTAACTAATTAACTAACTTACAATTTTTTCTAATTCTCATGGTCATAGGCATTGGCCAACATGGTATCCTCAATACTTTTCACTGCATCTATCTGCAATAGACTATTGAGTTATCTCCCTGTTTATAGTTGAGTCCTTGTTTGTCCACCTATAGATATGATCAAATTATAAATATATGCTTATATATGAGATTTTATATATATATATATATATGTATATATACACTTTTATATATGAGATCAATTTCTTGGTCCACATTTCTAGTCACATCACTTTCTTGTTCATTTCTTGTAGAAACTGTCTTTTACCTATGGATCAAAGTTTATTTTTTTTCCTGGCTTTTTTAGCCATATAGAATCAGGCTGAAACTTAATTTTTTATTATCCTCCTCTTGCTTCTCTTAATGTACCTGATTTTCCATAGAAAGCATGTTCAGTATTCCAAGAATATTCAGTGGGATTTCCTACTTCACAACTTCTGCCTTCTACTGGAATATCATCACTTTTGTTTTTCTGCCAGTCAAAAACATTTGCTTTTCAAGGCCTGACTGAATTGCTGCCACCTGCTCCATGAAGCTTTCTTTGATCCTCCAGGTAGAAATGCTCTCTTCTGCCTCTGAGACCTCATAGTACTATTTTTGTACTTATTTTATGCATTTTACCATTCTCTATTCAGTACCTGTTGAAAATTTGTGAAGAAACGAATATGACCTAATCCTGACTATTATAAGACAATCTAGATATAGTGAACTAGATCTCATTGGAGCCAAAACCCATTATGGGTTGAATTTAGAAGAACAGTTAGCAAGTTGTTCTGATACTCAGATAGTAACCCACCCAAATTTGTGTTGGTCATCTGCATCCATAAAAGCAATGGGGTTTGGGCAATATCATATTGATGTGATAGATAATATGGTGAAATGAAAGAAATCTGGATTGGAATAAGGAAATGTGGTTTTTGAGTCCTGGTTCCTGTGCTGGCTGTGAATGATCTCATTGTTAAGTTACATGATTGCCTACAGCATCTTTTTCCTCAACTATACTCTTTATTTCATAAGTTTATTGTGGAAGGAGTTCTTTGTAGATTCTGAGGAACTATATAAATACAAACAGACATTATAATGATGTACAACCATGTCTCACTTCTCTAATTATAATACAAAAACTCAAAGCTGTGAAGTCAAGATCAAAGAGATCTGAGATCTACTGTCAGTGAAGGAGCCATAACTCATCTGGAGGAGACATTTTATGGTGATATCCATGCCTTAGCTTCATGTTTTCCCTCAAATTCTAGTGAGAAATAATTGTTCACCCTGTATCAGTTTAGTTCTGTTGATGGAACAGGCTATGGAAATCTATATCCTGATGTTCCTCAATACCAGTCATCCCATTCCAACACCTGAAATGCAAGTGGTGCATGACTGTGCTACTCACTCCCAATTCTTCACCCCTATTCTAATCCTACATTTCTCCTCCCAAGGTTATCACAAATGTGTCAACTCCATCTCCTACTCTATTTGGAACCCTAAACTCTCATGTTAACAAGTCCATCATTATTCTTGAGTTCTGAAACCAACAGTTATTCAATTCTCCTTGCTCTGTGCCCTAACAACACTTACTACAGCCTTTTACATCACTGTAGCTTAATTTCTCAAAATTTCCTCCTTGTACCTTTCCACTGTTTCTTCTACCAAGTTCATCCAGTTATTTTTCCAACTCTCATCTCACCTTCACTGCTAACCTTTACATATTGACTAATCACTCACTCTCACATCTGCCTCTTAAAATTGGTTTTTACTCATATGACTCTTGAAACTATTGTAGGGTTGATATATGTTGGAAGGACAGAAAATAAATGCATATTAAGAAAAAAATTAAAAAACTATTAAAAACGTAAATTCTTCATGCTTACCAATGCTAATACCCTTTGTTGCCTGTATTCTTGTTGATATTCTTTAATTTTTTCTACATATTTGGGCACTATTTATTATCTATATGACATGATGTCACACAGCTAGTAAGTGTTAAGTGTCTGAGGCTAAATTTGAACTCAGGTCGTCCTGACATCAGGGCTGGTGCTCTATCCAATGCATCATCTTGCTGCTCTTCAACAATATACTTTTACTCTGTTCTCCAATTCAGTTTTCATATTGTTTCCATAATAATATTTTGACTTGATCATGTCACTCTTCTGCTCTAAAATCTTCCCAAGTTCTCCATCACCTCTCAAGTCAAGCATTGATTCCTTTGTTTCATTGTCAAGGCTCTTTACAATGGCTTTGGTTCTACCAGACTTTACAGCCTTGACCTCTGTTCACTGTGTTTTTGAGCCAGTCTGGACAACTTTGACTCTCAGAAACATGCTATGCTCTCATATTTTTGTTTCTTTGCTTAGGATGATATTACTACTACTACTACTACTACTACTACTACTACTACTACTACTACTACTGCTGCTGCTGCTGCTGCTGCTACTACTACTACTACTACTACTACTACTACTACTACTACTACTACTACCACCAATAACTAGTATTTAATTTATATAGCTCTTTAAAATTACAGTCTTGCAATTCAGAATGGACAGAAAAACAGGTCATTTAAATAACAACCACAATGGTAATGACAATGATACTTCACATTTTTCTGGTGCTCTAATTCCTTTCTTCATAGGCCACATGAGGAGTCATATGATCTCTGATTAATAAACAAGGAAACAGAGAAATCAAATGATTTACTCTAGGACACAATGGCGATATGAGTAGAAGCCAGATTTGAATTCCTTTCAGTTTAAAACTAGAATCCTTTATACTGTACCTTAAAATGTTATTAATAACTATACTCTTTAACTCTGCTCAAGAGACAAAGTTCCCCTTCATCAAATCTCTAATAGTTCCAGAAAGAGTAGTCTTGTTCACTTTTGTTGTAGTAGTTGTTGTTGTATGTGTGTGTGTTTCAGAAAAGATGCCAACCTGAATTGGTAGAGGAAGACTCTCTATCTGTGAGTACCCTATACCAATAAAAAACAGTTCTGTCAGTATTCCTTTGACTGAATTCTCTCTATATATGTTTCAGTGCAGTAGAATGTAGCTTCTTGAGAGCAGAGACTGTTTCATTTTTGTCTTTGTGTTCCTAGCACCTAGTGTAGTCCTTGGCACATTATAGCAGCTTAATAAATGATTACTGAATTGAATTGATTTCTGGGATAAATCTTTCATATAACATGGGTAAGCATAAACACAGTATACAATAAAACTTTGCTTAATAGGGATCAAGCCTGGCAAGATTGGCAATCGACAAGGTTTCACTTATTACAGTGAGGGAATAATACCAGATCCTTTTTTTGTATACCTGATTTTTGTGAACCCAGATTATAGGACACAATATAGTTAAAATTCAGAAAGTTCAGAAACAGTGTCATAATCATATGGACCTCCATGACTGATACAAGCAATCAGTAAAGAGTATCATGGAAGGTAGCAAAGGAAATTATATATAAAACCATAAACTGGGAAAAAAAAAAAGCAAATTGCAATGATATTAAGGCATTTCCCTGTTTTTGGAATGGCCAATGATAGTACGTTATGGAATCATTTAAGTGGCCTTGGATAAAGCTTTCCAAGTGCTTTCCTTATTTCCAGGGTCTAATTTATAAAAGGGCAGAATCCAGCTATTGAAGAGTCTTATAATTATCCCAGTATTTAAAGACCTAAATAATAAACCCTGCTGGTGTTCAGCTAATGTTTAATTATCATCTTCTGAGATAGTTCTCTTGGGGTAGTTCTGTTGTGCTCTCTGTTACAAAAACATCAGGAGGGATGGCAGAAGGGACATATTGAGCAAAATAGAATCCAAAAGACTTCTCCCTTGCTAGAAATAAGTTCTTCTGGGACTTGTATCTTTAATACTTTAGAGAAAAGCTTAAATGCTTTTTCAGTTTTTGACTTCCATCATAATGAGGAAGATATTTTCTTCCAATGGGAGGAAAGATTCCTTCCATCTGAAATAGATGTCCCCAACCTTTGAAATCGTATTTCCTATTAAAATTTCCTAAATCTGGCAATGAATATTTCTTTACTCAGAATTCAAATATTTCATTGTTGTGCTGATTTGTGGATTGTTTTCGTTTATATTTTTCATCTCTTCTAATGCATTTTCATTAAAATTATTTCAGAATAACTTTTCCTTACCAGATCACAAACTTCTTGAGGACAACATGCCATTGATTTTTATATACCACTAATTACTTACTATGGCCCCTGAAGTGCTTTATGTACCCTAGAAGATTAATAAATATTGAATCTTAGCCATACTCAAGGATAAATTCAAAAAGAACATTCAATTTTGCGTTATAAAATCTGAATTTGAATCTTTCACTGAGTAAACAGGTGAGTTAGGGCTGTTTTTCAATTCAATTCAATTAACTTGTTAAGCACCTAATATATGGTAAGAACTAGGCTAAATATTGAGGATGCAAATAATAAAAATCTTCAAAGAGCTTATAGTCTAATGGAAGAAGAGAATACACACAAAAGGAAGCTGAAAAGGAGGAGGGAAAGTCACCTGGAGAACACAGTCTAGAGGTATGGAATTCCACAATCTAAGCCAAGTAAAGCTGCTATGCTAGAGAAAATGGAATTACATGGCCCTCAGTAAAGGGAAGAGTTTTCATTGCCATCTCAATGAGCTAGAAACATAATAAAATTCATTTGGAAGAACGAAAAGCGAAGAATCTCAAAAGAATTAATGAAAAAAATCAAAGAAAGGATATTTAATAGTACCAGATTCTCAATGATACTATCAAATTTTAATTATTAAAACTATGCGGCACTGTCAAAGAAACTGAAAGATAGATTAGTGGACAGAGTAAGTGTACATTGCTAGAAAAACTGGAAAGCAGTCTGGCAGATATTGGACACATATTATCTTACATCATTTATAGCAATAAAGTCTAAATGGATATCTGACCTAGATATAAAGGGAGATAGCATAAAGAAATCAGAACATGACACATATCAGACTTGTGGATGGGAGAACAATTTATGAATAAAAAAGAAATAAGAAGTATTTTGAAGTATAAAATGGGTAATTTCAATCAAATTTAAAATGTTTACACAAGTTAAAATCAATGTAGCCAATATTAGAAGGAAATAAAATTGGGGGGGGATTTTATAGATAGGGCAATTGGGATTGTTACTTGCCCAAGGTTACACAGCTCACAAGTTCTAAGTGTCTGAAGCTGAATTTGAACTCAGGTCCTCCTGATTTCAGAGCTGTTTATCTATTACACCATCTAGTTGCCCTACTTTGTTAAATTTTTAAGAATATAAGTCACTCTCCAACTTATAGTCAAAGGTTATAAATAGTTTCAATGAAGTCAAAATGATATATAGCAGTAAGAAAATGCTCTAAATCACTATTGATTAGAGAAATGAAAATTAAAACAACTTTGAACTATCACCTTATAACTACTAGATTGGCTAAAATGTTAGAAGGGGAAAACAACAATTATTATAGGGGATGTGGAAAAACTGGGACAATAAACACTGCTGATGGAACTGTGAACTGATCCAATCATTTTGGAAATGAATCTGGGATAAAACTGTGAATACTCTGACTCAGTACTACCGCTATTAAATCTATTTCCCAAGGTAGTTAGGGAAAAAGGAAAAGCCTGTGTTCTAAAATATTTACAGCAGTTCTCTTTGTGGTGGCAAAAAACTAGAAATTGAGGAGATGCCCATCAAGTGGAGAATGGTGGAACAAGTTGTGGTAAATAATGAACTACTATTGTGCTAAAAGATGTGATTTTAATTTTAGGAAAACGTGGTTGATTGAATTTAGAAAAGCATGAAAAAACTTGAATGCAGTCATGAAGAGTGAAATGAGCAGTCACAGGAATGTTATACACAGCAATATTTTTCTAGGAAAAACTTTGAATGATTAAGTCATTTTGAGTATATAAATCCTCAAATCAATTACAAAAGATCTATGAAGAAAGATGCTATTTACTAACAGAGAAAGAATTGATAAACAGAAGTATGTATGGTAAGGTTTGTGTATATATATATATGTATATGTATATATATATATATATATATATATATATATATATATATATATATATATATATACACATGACTATTTGTACTTTCTCTAGGATGGAATGTGGAGGGAAGGAAAAAAAAGTGCACAGCAAAAATAAAAAAAAAACCTTAGAAATAAGCACAGAAAAAGAGAGTATCTTTGAAAAACAATATGAAGCATTTATTATATAAGTTTTTTAATTAAGCAGAATGAAATGAAAGTTATTTTAAAATGTACATCCTATTTGTTTATTTAAAGTTTCAATAGTATTTTATTTTTTCTAGTTACATGTAAAGATAAATTTAGAAATTCATTTTTATAAGATTTTGAGTTCTAAATTTTTTCTCCCTCCCTTTTTTACCTCCTTTCTCTCTGATATAGGTTATTAATATACAAACATTTTAAACATATTTCCATATTGGTCATTTTTGTAAAAGAAAAATCAGAACAAAAGGGAAAAGCCATGAGAAAAAAAGCAAACAAAAAAAGGTGAAAACAGTATGTTTTGATCTGCATTCAGTCTCCAAAGTTCTCTCTCTGGATACTGATAGCATTTTCTCTCTCAAATCTATTAGAATAGTCTTGTATCACATTGCTGAGAAGAGATAAGTCTATCATAATTGATCACCATATAATCTTACTGTTACTATGTATAATTTTCTCTTGGTTCTGTTTACTTCACTCAGCATTAATTCATGTAAATCTTTCCAAGTTTTTTCTGAACTCAACCTGCTCATTAATAATATTCCAAAGAAATGAAAATTCATGATTTCATGTTGAATTCTTTTTTTATCTTGTGTTGTGCACCTGGAAATATTCCTTATTTGTCTTTTTGTGCTTAAGTTCAAAATGAAGAAAAACATTAAAGAACAAAAGAAGATTTTGAAAGAAGTTTAATAGTTTTCCCTCCAGTTTTCCAATCAGAGGGCAGATGTGATCTAGGGTGAAATGAGAATATGTTAAGTAATAAAATCTGAGTCAATTTGCATGCTGGTATGATTTCAGGTGATTAGGGTAATCTGGGAGTGTGGGGGGTCCAGGAAGGGCATAGTGTTTCTGGAGTTGAGGTCAGGCAAAGCTGTTGATGGGAAATGATGGCAAATCCTCTGCTCAGATGAGATTAATTGGATAAGGTTTCTTAACCTGGAAAATTCATGGAAAAAATTCAGAGGAGAGAATTTGGAGGGAATAAGCATTCAGTAAGCATCTAGTATGTCCGAGACTTTGTGACAAGGACTTTGAAAATATTATCTCATTTGATCCTTACAACACTTCTATGAGGTAGTTGTTATTATGATCCCCATTTTAAAGTTGAAGAAACTGAGGCAGAATAGGTTAAAACCTTTTCACACAGTAAGAATCTATGGTCACATTTGAACCCAGGACTTCCTACCTACAAGCAGAGTGTTCTATCATCTATATTACATTGTTGTCTAATTTTCTAGTTGAAATTTAGCATTTCTTTATTTGTTCAAAAACATTCTTCTGAAAAGGAAGCCAAAATCTTCACTAGAATTCTAAGGAGTTTCATAATACACAGAATGCGTAAGAATGCTTGGATAAGATGATATCTAAAGTACCTTCCTGCTTGAATAGTATATGATTTTAAAGGTTTCATGACTAGGGTAAGGTTTATAGGGTAAAAAGATCATAGCCACAGTAGAGAAGTCACTTGAAGTTGCATTACCTGCCTTTCAGAAGCTTATAATTTGATATATTTGATGAAACACTATTTATAAAACATTTCAGTAATAGTAGAATCTGGTATATGATTTATTAATAAGATGAGTTATATGTATAACAGGAGCTATGTACGTTGAAGAGACTGAAAACTTAGTAATCATTTATTATGTTTTCTAATCTAATTTAGTAAATCTTCCCCCAAAAATATTTAAGCATGTACAGTGTGCTAATGCTAGAGAGACAAAGTAAAAGCAAGAACAACAAAAACCAGATTGTCCCTGTCACCAAATAATTTACACTTAAATATGGGAGAAAACATGTATGTGAACAGAATAGATAAAAGGTAACCTTAGAAGGGTCTTTTCCTTCTACACTAACAACTTGTTGATTGTTTTATGTTCTGGAAGAGAATTATAGTATCAGGAAGATGATGTTATGATTTGCAAGTGAATTGGATTTAAGTAAAGAAGACTGTGGAAAGTCACCAGCTGACTTCTTTCATCCAGAGCCATCTGGGTTCAGTGGACTGTAGATCAAAATTGGAGATAGCCCCTGGGCACTCATTAATTATCTGTTGATTGACAAGTGAAAGAATGGAAAAAAAGGAGCCATTTTTGGCTTTTTTAAAAAGGAAGGCTAAGTTCAGAGTTCAAGATACCTGTTATTTCCTGGTACAAGATAATATGTTCATAGAGTAAATGAAAAAGAGTGATGGACTGACTGACTTTTTCCAAAGTTACTAAAATAAATTACTCTAGAGAGTGAGTAGATTTTGGTTTTGTTTCCTGCTAAGTACACAAAATGAAAGTAAATACATCAGGATATCCCCTAGTATTATTATAAATTCCATACCATTGTTTTGAAATTAAATTCACTAGATGGCCAGTAGATTATGTGAAATATATTAATGTCTATGTCTAATATATCTCATGCATTATTCATGTCTTTGAAAGTCTTCATTCAAGAATTCATTTTAGTGAAGAGATCAAATATCCTTTAGTTACTTCCTACACCTCCATGCTCTAGACATAAGGTAAATCTGACTATAACCCAAATAGCATTTCAGAATGGTAAGCATGGAGTGAGAGGATTCTGAGATTGTACTCTTAGAAAACATGAATTATTGGGAGTTTACACCAGTCTCCATCAGAGAACTGGGAAAGACCCTTTGCAGGAGGTGGGATTTGAAGTAAATGTGGTGGAAGACAATTAAAATCAATAAGCCTTTATTAAACACCTCCTGTATGTCAGAGACCACTTGAAATGCTGGGAATACAAAGAAAGACTAAAACAAACAAGTAAACAAAAACCCAGACAAACAAACCACAAACAAAACCAGAACAAAATAAACAAAAACCCAATATCCTAAACAAACAAATAAATAAATAAAGCCTGCTCTCAAGGAGTTCACAGTCTCATGAAGAAGACAACATATAAATAATTATGTACACGCCAGACAGAGACAGTATATGTTGTAGTTAATCTTAGAGGGAAACTAAGAAACTAGATGACAATAAGTAAAGAGAATTTTAGACATAGGTCACATTCAGTTGAAAAACATACAGAAAGTGGATGGACTGTCACCTGAGAGAGCAGCAAATTTTCCAATATAAATAGACTGTTGTGCATACAAAGGAATAGTGCAAGAAGATTGAAAAGATGGCAAGGGATTAAGTTGGGAAGAGTTGTAAATGCACAGAGGAATTCATATTTAATTATAGTAATAGGGAGGCACTAATATTTATTGCATAGAAAGGTGACATGATTAGGTCTTTATTTTAGGAAAATCATTTGTGGAGGATAGATTTAAATGGAAAGGGACTTAAGAAAAATTAGATAATTACAAAGTTTTTGCAATAGTTCAGATTGGATGTGAAGAGGGCATGACTTGGTGGGGACTGGCTGTGAATGATCAGGAGAAGCTTATAGAGGAAATGTTATTTAATCTGGATCTTGAAAGTTGGGGAAGTTATAATTAGGAGTAATATCAAATGGAGGGAAAAACATGAGTAAATAGATAGTTATGAAATATGTTCATATTGATTATTAAGTGCTTACTTTTGCTAAGGGATCTGTACTGGTCACTGAGGGAGATCCAACGCTTTGATAAAATATAGTACATACTTGTATAACGTTTTACACCATCCTCCTCTCCATGTATTCTGAGATCTAATGACACACATCTTCTTTCTATTCTTTAATATTATATTTAATTTCCAACTCAGCATCTTCACCGATTGATTCCATGCCTCATTCTCTCTCCCTCCTCATTTGTGTCTCTTAGCTTCCTTGGATTCCTGCAAGTCTCACCTAAAGTTCCACCTTCTGTGAGAAACCTTTCCTCTTCCTTAATGTAATGCTTTTCTTTAGGGACTATCTTTAGTTTATCCTGTGTATAATTTGTTGATACATGGTTGTTTGTATGTTGTCTCCTGCGTTAGACTGTGAGCTCCTCAACAATAGGGACTGTTTCTGACTTTCTCTGAATCCCAAAGAAATGTTTGCTATAGTAGGTATTTGTTGATTTACTGGTATAATTGAGCATCAAGACAAAAAAAAGCAGGACCAGACATGTTGGAGGGATAAAAATGCTTTATTTGTCATAAGTATTTTCTAATATCATGGAGAATGTCTATCCCACATTCCAATTGATATAGAGGTCTTAGTGAGGCCCTTTTAATGCTCCTGGCTATGGATAATATTGTGATGATTCATCAGCATCTAGAACACAGAAACTTCTTACATAAGTTTCCCAGTTCCTAAAAAGAATTCTTACAGGGAAAACAAAAGAATCAAGAAGGCATATGGTACAAATTGTGATATGCATTGTGATGGACAGTTCACAGGAAAAGTCCAGTAGTTCATAGATTGAACAGAAACTGCAGATAGATGATGAACTAGGAAGTTTATATTTGAAAAGGAAGTTAGGCTGGTTTTCTTTTAGAATATGGAATAGCCCTTTTAGTAATACTGTTGGTTTTCTGAACCAAAAAGCCTAGCTTGTTCAAAATATTTTCTTTGCAATACTAAATATAGCTAAAAATGGAAATACATAATCTGTAAAGAATAAAAGCTGGAGATCATTTAGTTGGGATTTTTTTGAGAGTCAATTGGGGTTAAGTATTTAAAAGTAGATTTGAACTTAGGTCCTCCTGCCTCCAAAGCCAGTGTTCTAACTACTATGCCATCTAGCTGGCCCTTTTAGTTGGAATTTTATTTTATTTTATTTTTTGAGAACTAGGATTCATTTAAAAGAACATAATGAGTCTCATAGTAGGCATAAAAAGGTTGTAGCATACTAATACTAAGGAGCTATGCTCAAAAAGTGGAAAAAGATAGTATCAAATATATACTAGGGGAAAAGTGGAATGCTTGTGTAATGAGAATGAGGAATAGAAGCATAACTCAGGTGTTACTTTCTTATCTCTATAACGTGAAAAACTCAAAAGAAGTCACTCAGCAAATGAGTCAACCCCATGTGAAATATTTATTAGAGGGTGAAAGGATGTTCTACAGATCTCAAAGGTCATCTAGTCTAACCTGCTCTCTCCTCCTCCCCCCATTATATAGGTGAGAAAACTGAGGCTGAAGTTATACAGATAATGTCAGATAAATATATATATATATATATATATATATATATATATATATATATATATATATATATATATATATCAGGAAGGTTATTTTGGTTGTTATGTGAAGGACAAAAAGGAGAGTGAAGAATGCCAGAAAAACCATTAGGGTGGTATTATTATTATAATTGTTCCTAGGAGAGATAGTGAATACCTGAATTAAGGTGTTGCTCCAATGAGTGGATAGAAGAAGATGGATCCAAGAGATTTAGTGGTAGTATAGTAAAAGTGCAAAGAATCCTAGACAGTAACCTGAGACTTACAAGTGTGAAACATGCCCTAGATACTTACAAATCACTTAAGTAACAGAAATAATGATATCCTTATTACATACATCACATAATATTTGTGAGGATAAAAAGAAAACATGTAAAAATATATGCATATTTATTGGAGCTTCTTGAGCAGAAAAGTAACATGTAATGTAGGAAGATCAATTTGGCAGCTATGTGGATTATAGATTATCAAAGGGATTCAGTAGGAGACTTGAAATCATGTAGGTGAGAATCAATAATGATGTGGGCAGTGGTGGTAGCCATATGAATGGTTATAAAAACTTGGATATGAGATAGTTTGCAAAAATACAGTCATCATGACTAGTGACCAGATTGAGGATGAAATGTAAGAGAGAGGGAGGTTAAGTAAAAGACTCCCTAGTTCCTGGAATCTGAGTTCCTGAAATAATGAGGATGGCTTCAGCAGAAATAAGAAAGTTAGGAAGAAGGGTAGATTTTGGGAAAAAAAGATAATAAACCAAACTTCAACCCCCCACATCTTTATTTTTCTACTGTATCTAGTGTACTGTGAGAACAAGCAAGCAAATATCTTAATGACAAGGGTGATGATGATGTTGATACTTAAATAATTCAAGAATATATAACTTCATTGGTACACATAATCCCTTTGCAAATGAAAATTGCTACCTATTTGTGGTATAGCCTTTGAGAGTTAATGTGGCTCTCAATCTTATGATTTTGCAATCAGGTTTCATAATAATCCAGGTTGTGCTCTCATGTAATAAGGTTAGGCTTATTCTTTTAGACATAGAGGATAGAACTGGAACAAAAGAGAGAAATTATGAAAAAGGGATTTGATGTCAAGGGGGGGAAATTACAACTTTCTATCAGAGGTAACCATAATTGAAATGAGTTGCCATGGGAAGTACTAGGTTTTTCCTTACTGAAGATCTTAAACAAAGATTGAATGACCACTTGTCAGATATTACGTTGGAGTATGGATACTATATAAAGGAAAAACCCAAAATGGGATAACAAAGAATAAGATACAACTGAAAAATGTCTCAAAGTACTTTTAAAAATAGCAAATATTATTTCTTTTATTTGTAGTTGCCTGAACACTCTTTCTAGAAAAAGCAGTTCTAATCCATGCAACAGTACTGTATTTCTATTTTGGAGTACTTACTATATAGACAGAACAGTCTACCTTCATATAGAGGGATACAAGTCTAAGTCCAAATATAATCATTTGGTGAGGGAGAAAATACTCGCAACTAGACCTAAGTCAAATCCTTTCCTTTAGAAAATTAGGAAATTAAGATACATAGAGGAGAAACAAATTGGCAAGGTACTCTGTTCTAATTATAATCTTTGAGGTTCTCTGGAGCACAGATTAGCATGGGGAAAAACCAGTTAATTTGAAATCATGGTTTCTAAACCACGTAATTTGCCATAGTAGGAACTCAGCAGTTACTAATTCATAACCCACGTGGAAGTGTGTATTTCAGATATTAGAGTATTTTTAACTGGCAGGACCAATGTAGGTGATGGCCTAGTAGTTACCTCAAATTATGTAAAGTTTGCTATTTGAAGCATAATGACAGGAAACCAGAAAGTGGGTGGGCACATTTCTGTGGCTCAGAAAGTACAAAACACAGAAGAGGCCCCCAGAACACTGAGGCCGGAAAAGAGGAGCAAATGGGTTGGATGCCTTTGTTGTTTTTAAGAAAAAAAAAGAAGAAAGGAAAAAGATTTTAAAAGCAACTCACTTCTTATTTGCTATTAATGATTACACTGCATAAGAAAGTCTCTCTCCAAATTTTGTCTTTCATAATTTGCACAATGGGAATCTCTGGGTAAAGCCTGATGACTTTCCAGTATTAAAAATATCAAAGATTTATGATACATTATTCGGGGTTTTTTTTCCCTGAGAGAAAGGTAACCTTGGGAAATTTTAGCAACCTGATGGAAAAAGAGACTGTGCCTCCTATAAATTACGAAAACTCACTCGTGATTGAACTAACTTTGTTCCCTTCCTCCACTTTTCTTCATCTGCTACAAACATAACCAAAGATAAAAACAGCATTAGCATGAAAGTGGCTATAATGATGATGGTAACAAATTATATTAATTTCTCGTCAGTGAAGTGACTTTTGTGAAATTAATCATGCACTTTTTCATCTAAGGAGTGGAAGAATGTGTTAACAGTTGAGTATGAAACATTTACTTAGTACCTACTATGTTCTAAGCATTGGGGATACAACCATGAAAAAATAAAATCCTGTTCTCTGGGACCTTGGATTCTAAAGAGAGCCCTGTACAGAATGTGTAAAGAGATAAGCAATACAACGCACACACAAAATAAATTTTGAAAACTTGTTTTAATTAGTACATTGTAACATTGACAATTAGAGAGATCAGGAGATATCTCTTGTAGGATCTCTTAAGAGGCATTTTAGGCATGCCTAGATAATTAACCAAACATGGAGCAAGAGGTAGAATATCCAGTATTGGGATCAGTTATTAAATAGCTGCTGAATTATTTTTTCATTCTGTCTATTTCTTCATGACCCATTCAGGTTTTCTTGGCAAATATAATGGAATGGTTTGCCATTTCCTTCATCATCTCATTTTGCACATGAAGAAACTGAGACAAACAAAGTTTAAGTGACTTGCTCAGAGTTACTCAGGTAATAAGTATCTGAGGTTACATTGGAACTCAGGAAAATGATTATTCCTGACTCCAGGCCCTGTACTTTACAGCACCACCTAGCTGCCCTATGAACAATTGTAATTAGGGTCATTTTGACAGGGACACTGAATGTGTGAGAGGTGTGAAATATGAAATTAGACTGACTAGAAAAATAAATTGTAAGGAGAAATGTTGTAAACTTTTAAAATGTCAAGTAAAGGAGTTTTTATTTGCTCCTGGGGGAAAAAGGGAGCCATTGGAGCTTCTTGAGCAGAAAAGTAACATGTAATGTAGGAAGATTAATTTGGCAGCTATGGGGATTATAGATTATCAAAGGGATTCAGTAGGAGACTTGAAATCATGTAGGTGAGAATCAATAATGATGTGGGCAGTGGTGGTAGCTATATGAATGGTTAGAAAAAGATGGATATGATATAGCTTGCAAAAATACAGTCATCATGACTAGTGACTAGATTGAGGATGAAATGTAAGAGAGAGGGAGGTTAAGTAAAAGACTCCCTAGTTCCTGGAATCTGAGTTCCTGAAATAATGAGGATGGCTTCAGCAAAAATAAGAAAGTTAGGAAGAAGGGTAGATTTTGGAAAAAAGATAATAAACCAAACTTCAACCCCCCACATCTTTATTTTTCTACTGTATCTAGTGTACTGTGAGAACAAGCAAGCAAATATCTTAATGACAAGGGTGATGATGATGTTGATACTTAAATAATTCAAGAATATATAACTTCATTGGTACACATAATCCCTTTGCAAATGAAAATTGCTACCTATTTGTGGTATAGCCTTTGAGAGTTAATGTGGCTCTCAATCTTATGATTCTGCAAGCAGGTTTCATAATAATCCAGGTTGTGCTCTCATGTAATAAGGTTAGGCTTATTCTTTTAGACATAGAGGATAGAACTGGAACAAAAGAGAGAAATTATGAAAAAGGGATTTGATGTCAAGGGGGAGGGAATTACAACTTTCTATCAGAGGTAACCATAATTGAAATGAGTTGCCATGGGAGGTACTAGCTTTTTCCTTACTGAAGATCTTAAGCAAAGATTGAATGACCACTTGTCAGATATTGCATTGGAGTATGTATACTATATAGAGGAAACCCCTTCCAACTCTGAAATTCTATAATTTTATGAGACTTTCTAAATTGTCTGACTGGTCCTTAGACAATTGACAGAATTCAATCCTGGGACAATAATGGAAACTTCCAACTTCTGATCACAGGCCAGAAGCAGATAATCATAATAGCAATAATTTGTCTTTTTGTAGCATTTTATAATTCAGAAAGAAATTCAGCTGCATTGATAATTTCACTTAATAATTGTAATGATCCTGTGAAGGAGTGCAATATTGGCATCCTCATCTTAACAAATAGTTACATCTGGAGTTGGGATTAGGGTAAATTACTTGTTTGGACAAATTCATAAGGTCAGTAAAAATAACTTTATATATGAACCCAGTGATTTTGACTCATAGTCCACTAATCTTCCCAAAAGCTATGCATTAAATAGACACTTTTATGTTAATAAAATGTAAGACCCTTGAGGTAAGAAAGTATCTTTTGACAACTATATCCCCAGTACCTACCCAATTACTGGAATAAAATAAATACTTAATAAATGCCTTGTGAGTTATGCCTGTTTTTTAGTAAAAAGAAAAACAAAATAAAACATTTTATAGGGGTAATTTTTCTGACAAGTAAATTCAGAAATAATAGATTGCTAAAACTGCTAGGTACATTAGAGATCATTCTTGTACAATTCTATCATTTGTTGTTTAGGAAACTGAGGCAAAAAGAGGATAAGGAACTCTATCAAATTGACACAGTTAGCTAGAAAAAATTTTGATGGGCTAGAAATCATATATATATGTATATGTATATATGTATATTTTTTGTCTTCTTGTCCATTTTTTAAATAAGTATAATGAAATGAAAGGTGGGTTGGTGGCCAATACATAGGGGAAAACACATTTCAGATTTATGAAGAATTCGGAAAATATGTCTCTTTCTTACTGGAAACAGCTACTAGCAAGTACTGGAAAATGTATTTAAAGCTGAACGGGATATGTTGAACTAAGCAATCCTTGGTTACTACTTCTAAATTGCTAAGGCGTATTGTAAGTTCAATGAATCCCTGTTGACTTGAATTGACATGCTGAGAATTGTATTTCTTCTGCATTCTTCCACAGTGCCTAGAGTAGTGTTAAATATGTAGTAGGTTGCATGATGGATGGTAGTAATATCAACAATTAAAGGAGCTTTTAAGTAGAGGTTTTAAATTTTCAAAAAAAGATATATTTAAAAAAAATTATATCAGTTCAGTTCCCTAGAAATTCAGTAAAATGGCCAAAAGAAATAGTATGGTGGATTTTCTTTGGTTTGCAATGAAACTTTTTTTTTCTAAATCCAGATGTTGATTTTGGGTGGTGGAGATAGGGAATGACCTGAAATCTAAATACAACAGCAAGAGGTTAGTGCAATATAATTTGTAAGTGAAATTAACCTCTAGCATAGGAGACATATTAACTAGACATATTAATTATCCACAAGGAGGAACATTTCAAACTAACATATTATTTTAAAACTTTCACTTTAAATGACTATTTTAGACAGTGAACAGAGCTGTGAGAAAGCATAATCCCTGTATTTGCTTCAGAGCAGTCAAAATGCGTATTAAATATACTGACAGAGAAATTCACATCACTCATTAATCGGTAGGCCAATAAATGTTTGGGGTCAATAAACATATGGAGTTAGCTGCTGGTAATTATGCATCTAGAAGTAATTGAAAGAATCAGGAAGGGTCCACTAGTGCTAATGATTTGTGGAGTAGCTACATTACTTCCACCAAGACTAAATGTGGATATATCATTGTGGTACTATTTAGGGATAATAATTTGGTGGTTGGTTAAATACTTGGGACTGTGACCCTAGACAATAATATTATCTGTATTATCTTTTCTGTATATTATAAAGGTAGTCATAAATAAAGTTGGCTGGTGACTATATACCTTGTAGAAAAAGTGAGAAGCACATAGGGAGCACCTGCTCATTTTATGTGACTAGGTTATGGGAATAATATTAATAGTAAAACTTTAGTTATTTGCAATCACTACAAGACTTGCCTTTGAATGTAGATGGACTCCAGACTTGAGCATATCAACAAACAGCCGATTAGTGGCTGCTTCCTTTTCTCACTGTTAAAGTACAATAATAAGCAAGAAGTGATAAGAGATGACAATAATTTAAGTCAAATATTATATGATGTGGTATATTTATAGTTTGATGAATCTTTTTTGTCCCAAAATTCAATAAAGAAAATAGAATTCTAGTTTTCCTTAGATATTGTCAAAATAAGTGAACCCTACAAGTAATTCTCCTGACCATTCAGGCAAAAGTCACTCAATTTATGCTAGGCAAATTCTTCTCTTTTTTCATAAGTAAAATGAAGGGATTGAACTAGAAGAAGTATAAGGTATGTTTCCAGTCTTGTTTCTCACTGTTTATGACTTCTAAACAAAGTTCAGGGAATAGAGATTCTTGGGATGCTAGTTCTGAGTAATTGAACTTCCTGGGATTAGAGAGGTTACATTGGAATTGACAAATTTAGGGCAAAGGCAGAATTCTTTGTCTGTTTTCTCTGCTTCCAGCCACCTGTTCTATGAAGAAGTGCTGAATTTTCTGTGTTTTTCAGAAGCAACTAAGTGGTAGAGTGGAGGAGGTACTAGGGCTACTGTCAGGAAGTCTTGAGTTCAAATCCAGTCTAAGACACAAATGGCGTGATTTCTGTTTGCCTCAAGTTTTCCCATCTGTAGCTAATAATTGTGCTTATCTCCTAGATAAAAGAATAAAACAAAATAATACTTGTAAAGCACTTAGTGTAGCATCTGATAAATAGTAGGTGATTAATAAGTACTTGTTTCCTTTTTTCCTCTATTGAATACATCACATTAACTACATTACTCCATGGAGTTATCCCCGGTAAATTGTGATGCCCTGCATTTTCCTTGTAATAACAATTCAACCCAATTTAGCAATCATATTTTTCACTATTCTCCCTCATTTAAATCTAATTCACTTGCATGTCATGGCGTCAACCCCCTGATGTCATAATTCTCTTGGAAAATGAAGGGCAAAGGACAATGGAAAACTTCTATGAGTGGTCCTAGTAGCTGCTCCATTGGGGATTTATCTAGAACTGGCCAATTGGGCAATACAGCTTCTACTCTTCTCTTCTCTTCTCTTCTCCCTTCTACTCCATTCCACTCTATTCTATTCACTCCTCTTTACTCTTCTCCTAGATTGATTATTTTTTATTAACTAGACAAAAAAAGCCACTCTCTGCCTCAATTTTTACCTACTCTAAATCACTGATTGGTCACTATCTCAGTGAAACTGAGACCTGAGAAAGCCCTTAGTATTAAAAAACTATTCTCCCACTGCATCCAAGGCCATCTCCAGTTTTCCTAATCTTTATTTTGCCACTGGACCTAGATGGCTGTGGAGGAAAAAGTAAGGCTAGTGTCTTTATACATCCCCCCTCATTTAAATTCAATTCACTTGTATGATATGACATCACCTACCTGATGTCATGGTCTTCTTTGAGAATAAAAGACAAATAACATTAAATATACACTATTTTCCAAGTATCATATTAGACAATAGGAATGTAAAGAAAAAACATGAAACATTTTTGGACACAGAAAAGTAAATGCAAAGTAATTTCTAAATTTAAGAATATTAACAATAGAGGGTAAGGTCAGCAAAGATCTTGAATAACGATACCAACTGAATTGGATTTTAAAGGAAACAATGAATTTTATGAGCTGGATATGAGAGACACATAGTGGCTGCCCATGCAAGATATGGAAAAAGGAAATGGATGGTAATCATGGTAAAGTGAGGCAGGAGTTCAAAAGGATGCTTAACTTATAGGAGATACACAAGGGGCATATAATAATTATCTAAAAGTCTAATGGACTATAATGGGCCAGAAAGATTAAATTTATCCTATTATTTACAAAATACAGAATTAGAGTCAATGAAAGAAAGTTATATAGAGCTATATTTTAATCTCTATACATAGAACTGTATAATAATCAAAATCATCCAAATGGGGGACAGATTGAATCATAATCACAATCATTAGATATATTTAAGCAAAGATAGTGGGATAATGGAAAACAAATTGTTATTGGGTTGGAGGTTGAAATATGTCCATTACAATTCAAAAGTCTTTAACTTTTCCTTTCAAGTGCTCTGAAAACTCTTCCCTGATGACTTTAGAAAATATTGTGGTAGTCTAGAAAGTGATTGATTGGGCATCAGAAGCCTTGCCTTTGAATCCTAGCTCTGCCACTTATTAGCTGTATAATTTTGAGTATGTCGCTAGAATTGTTGTTATTGAGATCTGTGGCCAATATCATGATCTACTTGGGTTTTCTTGGCAAAAATATTGAGTTGTTTGCAATTTAATTCTCCACCTCATTTTGTAAATGAGGAACTGAGGCAAACAGGGTTAAATGACTTCCCCAAAATCATATAGCTAGTAAGTGTCTGAGGTTAGATTTGAACTCCAATTTTTCCAACTCTAGTTACTGTGCCTTTGTAGGGAAGGGAGACCCTTCTCCATTATATATGTACTTTTGTTATTCAGTCATTTTAGTCTTTATCTTTGTGATATTATTTGGGTCACCTAGAATTAAGTGCTTCTCATATGCCAGACACTATGCTAAAGTGCTGGGCATACAAAGAAAAGTAAAAACAGAAAATAAAAGAAACAAACCATTCACTGATCTTAAGAAACTCACAATTGAATGGAGGAAACAACATGCAAAAATCTATGTACAAATTATACACAGGATAAACTAGAGAAATCAACTAATATTGCACATCAGCATCAAAGGGGAATGTGGAAGACTTCTTCCTTTGACACTTTAACTGACATCTGATGGTAGTGAGGGAATCTAGGTAAAATTCTGGCAAAGTGGGAATAATAAATCTCTGCCACTCTTTCCCTAAAAAGGATTGTTATCAAGAAAGCATGTTGTGAAGAAATAAATGAATAACATTAATTAGTTGAATTAAGAAGGTAGATTGGCTAAGATGACAGGAAAATATTTTGACGAATGTTGTAAGGGATGTGGGAAAACTGGGACATTGATGATGGAATTGTGAACAGATCCAACCATTGGAGAGCAATTTGGAACTATGTTCAAAAAGTTATCAAACTGTGCATATCCTTTGATCCAGCAGTGTTACTACTGGGCTTATATCCCAAAAAGATCTTAAAGAAAGGAAAGGAACCCACATGTGCAAAAAATGTTTGTGGCAGCCTTCTTTGTAGTGGCTAGAAATTGGAAATTGAATGGATGCCCATCAATTGGGGAATGGTTGGGTAAATTATAGCATATGAATGCTATGGAATATTATTGTTCTGTAAGAAATGATCAGCAGGATGATTTTCAGAGAGGCTTGGAGAGACTTACATGAACTGATACTAAGTGAAATGAGCAGAACCAGGAGATCATTATACACTTCAAAAAAAACACTATATGATCATCAATTCTGATGGACATGACTCTTCAATTTTTTTAAATAAATGATTCAAACTGGTTCCAATTGTTCAGTAATGAAGGGAATCAGCTACACCCAGAGAGAGAACTATGGGAAATGAATGTGGACTACAACATAGCATTTCCAC
The DNA here is from genome assembly GCF_048593235.1 of Sminthopsis crassicaudata. Classification (NCBI taxonomy): domain Eukaryota; kingdom Metazoa; phylum Chordata; class Mammalia; order Dasyuromorphia; family Dasyuridae; genus Sminthopsis; species Sminthopsis crassicaudata. The sequence goes on from NC_133617.1 coordinate 105,038,659, forward strand.
TCTTTCTATTATTGTTTGCTTGCATTTTTGTTTTCCTTCTCAAGTTTACTTTCTTTCTAGATCCGATTTTTTTCTTGTGTAGCAAGATAACTGTATAAATATGTATACATATATTGTATTTAACATATACTTTAACATATTTAATATGTATTGGACTACTTGCCATCTAGAGGAGGGGATGGGGGAAAGAGAATAGTTGAAACAGAAGGTTTTGCAAGGGTCAATATAGAAAAATTACTCATGCATATGTTTTATAAATAAAAAGCTATAATAATAATTAAAAAAGGATTAAGAAGATAGTATTTCTGTTTCAGTGGGGACTTTAAGATATCAAGTTGTCCAACCCATTTCAGATCATGACTCCTCTTTAAGAATTTTAGCTAACAAAGTAGGGGAAACTTCCCTGGGATGAAGCCCAAGAAAATAGATCTGCCTCCAAATATCTGATAGGAATATTATCTACCAGAAAAACCAGAATAATTTTTACTTAGAAAGTACTGAAAGCATTTTTGATATTCTAATTGTCCAAATTAAAGTCAGGACACTAATATGGCTTCCTGGTCAACCAAAAGTAAATAGCTGATGTATGAAGAATCAATGTCTCTTCTTTCAGGAGTCTGGCCAGCAGACTAGCATGGCCAATTCAGAATCAGGAAAGCTAAGGCCAAATGAAGCAAGATTATTAAATATATTGAATCTTATATTCTTGCTATGTTGAAAGAAACCATCTTTTCTTCACTGCTAAATAACTTGAATGTTTTATTTTGTTCCAGACCAGTCTGAGTCAGCCTGGGCCTACAATAACATCATTTAGTTTACATGTTGCTGAAGAACAAGGATCCAGGAGAGGGAAGAAATGGGGACTACCACTATTGAGAGGAAGCATTCTCTGAAACACTGAAAATTTTAACCTCCTGAAAAATGAAGAAAAATAAGGGGTAGAGAAAAGAATATACTTTGGGAGAATGATGACAAAATTTTAATTTTCTGCCTTGGTAAAAAAACAAACAAACCAAAAAAAAAAAAAAAAAACCAAACAAAAAAGAAAACAACCCTAGAATCCCTACCATAGCTTCAGTTGTTTCCAAATACTTGACAAGTCATGAACTAGTCATGTTTTGAAGACCTCTACTGCTAGAGAACTCACTACTTTTTTTAAGTCCCACATTCTATTCTTGGATGGCTTTGATTACTGAGAAATTTTGCTTTATGTCAAGCTAAACGTCCACCTCAGTGGTCCTTTTATCTATTGTTCCTAGATTTGTTTTTAAAGGACAAATAGAGTCAGTCTAAAACATTTTGTAAATCATGGTCTGCAAACTAAGGGACAAATTGGGTCCCTTTCTTACATAACCCTTAGAATTTTTTATACTTTAAATACAGTTATTTAAATATAATTATTTAAAATATAAAAAATTAAGTTTGTAGGTTATATATACAAAGACACGGCTGTAAATTGCATGTCTTCTTGTTCTATGTGACAATCCCTGAGACAGTTAAAAATAGACACTTAAAAATGCAATCATCTGCCCCCACACATTTATGTTTTTCAGAAAGGCTAAGCATACCCAGTTCCTCCAATTAGTCCTTATATAGCACATATCTTGGCATTTTGGCTACCCTCCTCTAGCTTCTTTCTAGCTTGTCAATGTCCTTCCTAAGTTTTCCAAATCTAACCCAATAATCCAAGTGAGCTCTGATCAGGAAAGCTATCACCTTATTAGATTTGAATAGTATGTCTCAATGCATCTTGAGATCAGATTTTTTTTCTTGGTTGAAATTGATCCCTTCTGTCCTCCATTTCAGTAAATTTTTGGCAAGTACAGTGTATACAAGGGATAGGAGGTAGAAAGATAATAATGAGCTAGCCCCTACCCTTAAGCAGCTTACATTTTCCCCAGAGAGTTGACTGATATCAGGGAGTATTCAGACCATAGGTTTTACTGTAGAGAGTAAAAAATGTGGACACATTTATCTGTATATATTAAGATAAGAAAATGCATGGCAATTTCAGGAGGGAAGGAGTTCTGTCAAATGGAGATTGAAGAAGAGTTCAGAGCATTTTCACATTTGGATGTTGACCCACTGAAAAGATGAAGAAGGCCCCTGCTTTGTAGGTTAATAGGTTTGTCTTGGACAAAATTAGTTTGAAAAACACTAGACTATATCCCTCTGGAACACTGGCACAATCCAGTCATTGTCATAAAGAGAATGGCAATCATTCTTTGTGCTGAAAGGTTTGATTGAAATTTAACATTTGGCTTCTTTATTCTCTAACCTAGTGAAACAGTTGCTGCTTTCTGTGCATTTTGGTGAGAGTTTCTTTGAACAGGCCCAATCTTCAATGGAGGGCAAAGTGAGATGAATCACTGGCCCACTTCTCTTGTCTCTTGAGGGTTATTGCACATTAATGAGGGCTAACATTGCTGACAATACGATCTGTCAGTTCAGAGGCTGAAAGATCAGAGCACTGGCTTCATTCCAACTAACAAGACCTTGACACTAGATTCAGGGGTTATGCACAGCTAAAGATGCCAACTTTTGAAATGAAACCCTTGTCAAAGCAGAATTGTATAGACTGCCAGATATTCCACTTGCCAAACATTTGAGTAGCAGAATTAAAGAATGTCTTCTCCATATTTCCTTCAAGTTTGGCCTTTTTCAACCTGGTCCTTTTCTACCTTTCCAGTCTTTTTATATATTGCCCCCCTTCATGGATTCTATCATACAGAGACACTGGCTTGCTTGCTCATCCTCAAACAAGGCACTCGATCTCTTAATGGTGAATTTTCACTGGATTTCTATCTCCCTTAACTGGAATATTCTTCTTCTTTATCTCTCCCTCTTAAATTTCTTGGCTTTCTTCAGCTTTCAACTAAAATATAATTTAATGTAGAAAACTTCCCCAATCTTCCTTAATGCTAATTCCTTCCCTCCAAGATCATCCCCAATTTTCTTCTACAGGTCTTGTTTGCAAATTTATTTTCATGCTATCTTCCAAATTAGATTGAAATATCCTTGAGAAAAGGGACTGTATTTTTTTGCCTTTCTTTATAACCCTAGTGCCTGTCAGTAAAAGGCACTTAATAAATGATTTGATTTGATTTGAATACAGATATATACTTTATTGCTTTTGTATGTCAATAAATCTGTGATCTCATTTATGTGGGCATTCCTTCCATTGGTAGGGACCACATATCTTTTTCACTTAGTGCTATTATTGCCCACATTTTTTGGTAGATCTTCCACAGAGAATCCATTCAGTAGGCTGATCATCTTCTATTAGGCCATTTCATATTTTATTTCAAGCAGAACTGTGGATCTGGACATTAATTATTTCTTGCTCTCATTTTATAACCAACTCATATCCCTTTCCATTTCTCCATTTCCTCAGTTATATTCATTAGGTAATTTATTGAGTAAAATAAAATATAAAAACCATGGTCTCACATTGCTATCCACAACTTTTAATTATTTTAATAATCAAGAAGATCTAGAGACTTTAATTCGAGCGGGCAATGTTGACCTTACAGGTTTCCCTGTGACTGGAAGGTTGAAAACAATGACATAAATATAAACAAGGGATGAAAATGCATTATTCAAAATTAACTAGATACATAAAAAGGAAAAGTTAGAGTAGAATTATATATTTAAAAGGGATAATCATATGAGGAAATGCAATAACTATAAGGGGAAATAAAATGAATCTGGATGAAAGATCATAGAGGGACATATATAAGCCATTTTGTGACCAGAAATGTTATAGACAACTTGAAAAGAAAGAGGAAATGGATAAGGAGAGTATGAATCTTATAACAAGTCTGGCAGGGAGTCATGGTATAGTGGTGATACCAGATATCTTCTGGAGCTCCTTTTCTGACAAAGGAGTGAATAATTAGTAATTTTGCTATAACCGTTTTCCTCATAGGAAGCTCTATTATCCTCTAGTTTCACCTACCAGTATTCTTTTTTTAAAATTTCAATAGTATTTTATTTTTCCAAATACATATAAATATAGTCTTCAACATCTGTTTTATAAAACTTTGTGTTTCAAATTTTTCTCACTTCTTCCCTTACCTCTGCCTCCCCCCAAACAGCAAGCAATCTGATATAGGTTAAATATGTGCAATTCTTTTAAACATATTTCCATATTTGTCATGTTGTGCAAGAAAAATCAGACCAAAAGGAAAAATCCCCAGTTTTAAAAAATGATTCACATATGACATTATCATTAATATATTTGTTTTAGAAAAAGGGTTTTGGGTCTAAAGAGAAGTTTGGGGTCATTAAAAGCAGTAATTTACAAAATGCAATCTGGCCTGTCCTATTCTTTCTATTTAATTCCAGAACCATTTAAAAAAAAAAGCAAGTTACAATGTTTATTCTCAGTTCACACAATATGAAAAAACTTATCTGGTCATTAGGTATTTTGTATACATATTTGTTTTCTTTGGGGAGGGGAGGTAGTGAGGGATTGATTCAATAAAGACAATCCTATCTATCACTAGAAACTTCTGGAGGATCTTGTTATAGAGAGAGAATCTCTCTTTTTCCATAGAAAAATTGAGGGAAATAATGTAACTTTGGTACTCTTCTTCATTATATTCTTGACAATTTTAACTTGTATATAAACATGAGTCTGTAAAATGAGTCTAATTTCAAGCAAGGAGTTGTTTTTGCTTTGTCTTCTTTTTTTAAATTTCCCCCCCCCCCAAATGCCAACATGCATCCAATCTCTATTTGCTTTCCTTACACTTATTGAGGGAATTTGGAACACATTTACCTGTATTTGCCAAAACTTTAAATTACGTTTTTGGAATGCCTTGTATGGAGCCATAGATTTGCAGAATTTCAGATTTGGAAGAAATCTCAGAGATGGAAAGAATCCAGAAAGTGGTTTCAGAGGACATGAATTCTGCTCATATCCAATAATTCTGTCTGGGATCTGAATCTTATTGTAACACTTTGGGCAAATCATTACCATCCTGATGATCAGTTTCCTTATTTCTAAAGTGAGGAGATTGGCCCAGTTGGTCAAGAAATGGATTTCTTTTGTCAAATAATAATTCTAAAATTCAATAATTCTATGATTATCTAGTTCATCCTTGAAACATGAATTTTCTTTATGTCATCCTCTTCACTTCTAATCAGATGTAAAGGATACTTTTCTCTGTACCAAGGTCTGTAACACTTTGATCCTTCCCCCTCTTACCTTCTTCAGCAGATTGTCCCCCCTATCATTCCCATCCCAACTTTAATCTTCATTTTTTCCATTAACTATTGCATCCTGGTTTGCTATCTGCACACACATCCGTTCTCCAACTTACAAAAAAGTTCTAGTTAGATTTCACTATTGCTACTTGCATTTATATTATCCTCCTTCCTCTCTTATATACACTTCTTCAGAAAGTAGTCTATACTAGATGTCTGCTCTCCTCCTTATTCTATTTTCTAATCCTTCTATAATTTGGATCCTGACTTTTTCATTCCACTGAAACTTCTCTGTTCAAAGTCATTATTGTCCTCTTAATTGCCAAATGTAATGGCTTTTTATTGGTATACTTTCTTCTTCAACTTTTTGAAGCCTTTGATATTATAGATGAAACTCTCCCATTGGACATTTTCTCCTTTCTAGATCTTACTAACACTGTCCTCTCCTGGTTTTCTTCTTGCTTATCTGACCCTTTCTTCTTAGTCTTCTTTTCTAAATCATAAATCATGTTATATCCACTAAATGTGGATGTATAAGACTCTGTTTTTCTTTTCCTTCTTTAATCTTTTATTTTTTTACCTCATCATCTTCCATAAATTCAGTTTTCATTTCTTTGCAAATAATTACGAGATCTATATTTCCAGCTGTAGACTCTCTAGTCTTCTGTCGTCAGCTATCACTTCTTCTCTTATAATCTTTCCTATGTCTTTTAACCACAATCCTCTCAATCACTCATGCTCACAATTTCAGTGCCATGCTCACCTTTTAATTTGTAGTTTCCCCATATGACCAATCTGTTTCCGAGTCATGTTGTTTTTACTTTCATTAAGCATCTCATATATGTCCCATTTGCTCCACTGACAATAGTTACCCTGTTAGTTCAGGCTCTCATCACTTGTCATCCAGACTATTTGGAGAATTATTTTTTTCCTTGCCTCAAGCCTTCCTGCCCTTCTAATGCATCATTCACTTAGCTGTCAGAGTGATTTTCCTAAATCACAGGTCTATGTTACCCTACTACTCAACAAACTACAATGACTTTCTATTACCTGTGCCATCAAATATAAAGTTTTCTATTTGTCTTTTAAAACTTTTCAAAATGTGGCCCACTTTCTCCCTTTCAATATTTTATAGCTTATTGCCTTCTTTCTCCTTTATGACTCAATTACATTAGACTAATTTTCTTCCTCTTACATGGCATTCTATCTCCATTTTTTATATCTTTATATTGATTTTCTCTACATCTGGAATACTCTTTGTCTTCAACTCTGCCTCTTAATTTCTCTAGTTCCTCTGAGACAGTTCAAATCTCATGTTCTTCAGGAGGCTTTTTCTAATTTCTCCAGCCTCTAATTACTTCCTCTCCAAAATCACTTTCATTTATTCTATATCCATGCTTCATGTGCTTAGATTATTATTATTATTATTCATTGTTTCTCTCCCCCTAGAATATCTGCTTCTTAATAGTAGGAATCAGATTTTGTATTTTTAAAATATTACCAAGGATTAGCAGAATACCCAGCACATTGTTATTATTCAGTCACTAGAGTCTGACTTTTCATGACCTCACGGACACATCAGTACTGTCCCTAGAATTTTCTTGGCAGTGAAAATGGGATGATTTGTCATCTTCTTTTACAATGGATTAAGGCAAACAGAGGTTAAACAACTTGCCCATCTGTGACTTGTCATACAGCTAATAGGTGTTTGACGTTACATTTGAACTCTTGTCTTTCTGATTCTATGACCAGTACTTTATCCACTGAGTCATCTAACTGCCTCCTGCTTAGTACTAAGAAAATACTTAACAAATGTTGATGGATTGATTGAATTATCTGATTTCCTAACCTCTGCTTAGAAATCCTCAGTAATAGGAAAATCACTGTTTTTCATAGCACCTAGCTAATTATGTCACTGAGGTTCCATATATTTTAGAAATTGTCACTTGTGTTATTTTATTATCCTATAAGACAATTTGTAAGTGTTCCATACAAGTCAGGTTGGGAGTGAAAAATCAGAACAAAAAGAAAAAAATATGAGAAAGAAAAAAAAAATGAAAACAGTGTGACTTGATCCACATTCAGTCTCCATAGATTTCTTTCTGGATGCAGATGACATTTTCCATCCAAAGTTTATTATTGCCTGGAATCAATGAATTGCTGAGAAGAAGCAAGTCCATCACAGTCGATAATCACACAATCTTGTTTTTGCTGTGTACGATGTTTTCCTGGTTCTGCTTGCTTCACTCAACATCAATTCATTTAAACTATAAGATAATTTTTAGCAGTAGACTATTTTTAAATATTTGCTTTATTGTCTGCCCAATTTTACAGATTTGGGGGAGCAATGAGAACATTCAGTATATAAAGCATTTGAAATATATTTTATGATCTCATGGTTTCTTCAGATAGGAAAAGGATTAAGCAAGAAATCATTTAAGGATATATCATTATGAATGCCTATAGTTTAACCATGTTTTTAATTATTTTAGTCTGAGAATCATATAACTTAGGTTTGAAGGGGTTTGAGAGGTCATGCAATCCAAGTCCTTGACCAATGCATTAATCTCTCAATAAAAACTTTGACAAATGGCTATCTAGCCACTGATTCAGCACTTCATTGTTGGGGAACTCATCAAATGAAACCACCTATCCCAGTCTTAGTTCTAATTATTAGAAAGCTTCAACTTATTTTGATCTGAAATCATTTATCTAAACCATAATTGAAGCTGATGAGGACCCACAAACAGGATCAAATGAGAAATTAGGATGTAGAAAAATATACACAATTCATTCTTGCAAAATATTTAGGGAGAAAGATGTTGAATAGCTGAACATGAAACTCCTCTTTATTTCTATCCCTATATCCATATCTTATCCATTTGTTTAAATCTGTCTCTGTCATCTACGTCTATATCTATATGTTTATGCCTACTTTAATCTATCTTAGCTATCCATCTATTTATCTATCATCTATTATCTTGCATAAGGAATAAAATATAATCACTCTGAACTCAACTCTTTTTCCAGAGATCTCCAGCTCCTCAGCATACTTACTCATTTCAAGTGACTCTGCCTTAAGCATTTTCTCCTAATAGATGAGTACACGAACTACATCACCATTTCATAAGCAGCATTAGCCATGATCATTCTATTAAAAAATCAACTCACTTTTTAGAATGTTCCACCTCAGCAATCCTATTTATACATAGAAAGCTAATCCAAAATTACAATATTTCTTGAATATTTTTACAGAGAAGTTAATTAGTTTAAATAATAATAGGAAAATATACCCTGGTACATACTTTCTTAAAATTATTGCCTTTTAGCCTTTACAAAAACCTTATTTTGATGTTTTATTGTCAGAAGATTATTTATGGTTCTTAAAGCTTATAACAGTCAATAATAAACTAGGACAAGTTCAATATAGTAACTAGATGTATAACCTTAGGCAATCTGTGTAGGCCTCATTTTCCTCAGCTATAAATGAAGTTTACATAACTTCTAAGACCCCTTAAATACATTTTTCTATGTGAAAAGGGCTTTGAGTATTGTGATGAATTCTGCTTAATAAGGGTTAGCTGAGTTACATATGGAGACTCTCATCACCAGGTAGTTGCCCACTACATAATAAATCATATTTAACCATGGGAACCCAATTTTTATTTCATACCATCAAATATTTTGCCTGTATTGCATTGGTAACAGAGATGTTATTGCTGTCAATTTATAAAAACTAGGTTGGTGGATTCCAATTTCAAAAAGTTTATTCTTTCTCCCTGCCCTCCACCCCCTTCAAAAACTTTTTCCTGCAATTAGGGTATGCTGCCATCAAGTGGCAATGAGTCCCTTGATCATAAGATTCAAATAATAATACCTATATCATGTGTGATTAACTAAGAAAGAGGTAAACACTTGTTCTTATCCACACATAAGTATTATGCAATATATGCTTATTAAATATGTATCTCTCACACATACAAATACATATTGATCATGTACACACAAACATACATAAACCCATATAGTCATCATGTCATTTTCCCTATTCAATAATCTCCATTGGCTGTCTATCAGCTCTGTTTGGTATTCAAAGCCCCTTATAATCTGGTCTTCTCCCATCTTTGCAGTCTTAATTTTTTCCTGCCTCTATATCCTCATTGATTTTGTGACACCAGTTCTTTGCTGTTCCTTGAACAAAGCACACCATCTCACAGCTCCTAACATTTTCACCAGATCTCCCCCATGCCAACAATTCTCTCCCTACTTATCTTTATGTTTTGACTTTTTTGGTTTCTTTTAATTCTCAGCTAAAATTTTATCTTTTTCAAAATAATTTTATGATCTCCCTCAAAGCGAGTATCTTCCCTCGGTGATCAGTATATATATACATTTGTACATTGACTCACTATTGTATTGTGAGCTCCTTGAAATCAGAATTTTTTGTCTTTTCTTTCTTTAGAATTTACCATTGTGCTTTGAGAAAATTAGTTAAGATCTATAAGTCTCAGTTTCTTTATGTATAAAATGAAGGATATAAAGAAAAGAACATTGCTCTGTTTGGCATTCAAAGCCATTCAAAACCAGGACACTCTTCTAGCCTTTCAATCTCTTTATATCTTACTCTCTACTGTGTCCTCTGATTTAGTGACAATGACTTCCTGACTATTTCAGGATGCTTCTTGATTCTGGGCATTTTCTCTGGCTGTCTGAAATGCCAGAGAAATCTAGTGAGTTAATCATACATTGGTACTAGAAGTCAGCATTCTATTCTCCTAGTCTAGAATTTATAAAATACCTGGATTTAATGATATCTTTTAAAACAAGCTGTAAAAGAAAAAGTAAATGTCTAGAGAAAAATGAGAATTTACTTCAGTGATTGCTTGTGATGATCAATTATATCTTATAATCAATGCCTTTCTCCCTACTTCTTAGAATTCATGTATCACATCATATTTCTGAAAAGAGATCCAGAGGTTTCAACAGATGGAGCTCTGTCATTCTGATCTTCTTTATAACTCTAAGCTGGGAGTAAAACAAGAAAACTTAGAATTTCCATCCCATTACCTGCTACCAATATCACTTCTTTAAGACTTTAGCTTTCTCAGAGTACCCTTTCATCCCTTTTACATAGCATAAGGAAGAATCATTGAAAAAAATTAAAAATAAAAACAAGGACTGGAAAGGACATAGAATCATCTAGTCTATTTCATATCTCTTGGTTTACTAATGAGGAACAAAACGATCTATAAAAATGTAGATAATAGTCTAATGTAGACCTCATTGTTGATCACAGAATAATAACTTGTAATAACTACCTTTTACAAAATATCTCTAATACTGGTTTCCTTGCTTTTCTTTGCACACAATACAATATCTCCTCACTGGAGAATTTCAGTCCTGGAATGTATTCTCTTTTCCCCTCTGTCTCTTGGCTACTCAGATTCTTTCAAATGTCAATCAAAGTCCCACTTTCTTTTCCCTTTCCTCTTACTTAGTCTTAGTGCTTTTACTCTGCTACTATCTCCATGTTGTCAACCCCATTAGCCTGTGAGTTCCTAGAGAATAATTTTGTTTCTGTTTTTATTTATTTTGTCTCCCTAGCACTTAGCATATTGTCTCAAACATAACTGGTGCTTAATAAATGCCAGCTACTGATTTAATAAGAGCTAGAACTGACTTTAGAGCTAGAAGTTACCTTAAATATTATGTAACTTAATTGTTCTAGTTTACAGATGAAGAAACTGAGTCTTAGAGAGAGTGACTTGCCTAATGTGAAAATAGTAAAAAGACCAAAGCAAAAGACTTGAACATAGATCTGTTTTCAAAATGAGTGATATTTTAAGCAGGCCACAATGTTTTCCTTCCCCCCCACCACATCACCTACCTCACCCCCCTGCCACATACTTTTTTCAATTTTATTTTTATTTTCATTTCTGAATTCTCTCCCTCCCTCACCTATTGAGAAGGCAAGAATTATAATATCTATTAAATATAAAATCTCACTTTGCTCATGTTCTGTAGGGAGAAAAACAAGAAAAAGAAATAAAGACAAATTATAGTTTAATCTATATTTTGAGTTCATCAGTTCTCTACCTGAGGATTGTTCCAGCACACTGCTTCTCATATTGTTCTTATTTTTCCCCATGGTTTGTATATTTTTCTTCTCCAAACAGACTAGACAGTAAGCTCTTTGAAGTTTTCTTCCTTTTTTTATTGCATATTCATGGATCTAACACAATAAAGGGCATATAGTACATATCTACCAAATACATATTAACCTATTATCATTTAAAATGCCATCCATGAGAAATGTTGATCAAACAACTCACTTTATGCATACAAAATCTTAATCAGCATTGGGTGGAGTTTGTTCAGCAAAGATGAACCCAGCTGCACTTGGAGAATTTCATAGAACACAATCTAATTTGAATAAAATACTTCCTCAATTATTAAATGACTGCAAAACACAGAACACTATAGTATCCAAAGAACTGAAATTCTGTAGCACTAAAAGAACAATTGAAAGGTGCATGATGTGTGTGAACAGAGTATAGTCAGCAAATTAGACAATAAGTATTTATTAAATTTTACTGTAAAATGGGCATTGTGGGAAATGTTGGGGATGCCAAAGAAGGGGAAAAAAACAACATGGCAAAGAAGGAATGATATCAAAGAACAAGTTTAAATGATATAATCAGAGAAATGTAAAATGCCAAAAAGAAAATGAACATGGCAGGAGATAAAAAAAAACCTCACACAACTTGCATTTTCATGATGTGAAGAGGAAAAGAGGAAGAACCTCAATATGTTGGGTGGTGAACTTATGAGAAAATATGCTCAAAAGTCTCCTAAAATGAATTGTTATGCCTGGTTAGCAATATGAATCACTGGAGGAAATATTGATATCTATGTGATCATAGAAGTATTGGAATGTAAGAATACTTACTCAAAAGATTAGCTTCATATTCCCAGCAATTCATAATCTCACTGTATGAGAAACATTTTTTAGTCTTCTATCTCATAGTTTAAACTTATAAATCCACTTCCTCTAATCTTGCTTGAGCATTACTAGTCTGGACTGCTGCCCATATCTACTTTAGTCATTCCCCTTTTGATAATGGTCCTTTAGTTCAAATTATTCCTTCCTACTTAAAGCATTTATCCCTCTATTGGAATCTTCAGCTCTCAGATCCTCTCTATAGCTTTTCATGACTACTCTACTGGGAGGTGATCTCTTCTTTTCCTTGACTCATAAATGAAATCAATTGAGTAGCATATTTTCAAATTTATCATATTTTTCATACCCATTTAACTAGCAGCCAAATATTGAATTCTTATTGCAATTCAATTTTCTTTTCCCCTCACTAACTAAACTGTAAGTCAGATGAGGTGAGGAAACAAATCAAGACACTTAGAAATACAGTCTTAAAAATATGGTGGGAGCTTAAAACATATTTATTAATTTCAAATACATAGAGATGTCTATATGTCTTTTATTTCTATTTCAGAAATTGATCATAGGTCATAGATGAAGTTCTTAACTTGTGTGTGTGTTTATGAGAAAAAAGAGAGAGAGTCTGTTGAAGGCTATGGATACACTTCAAAATAATTTGTAAGTACATAAAATAAAATACACAAAATTACAATGAAAACTAAATATATTAAATTTTAATTATAATTTTTTTAAAGTTCATAGATCTCAGGTTAAAAATCTTTGTCCTAAATAATGACTATTTTTAAATCAGACTCATAAATTACCATATACAGATAAGGACTTAGTAAAAAGTATTTTGTAATTTGTAAATTTGTAATTTGTAATTTGTAAAAGTAAAAAGTATATTATATATATATATATATATATATATATAAAGTCTCATTTTGACCTTACATCTAACCATGTTAAGTAAGGTGCTTTGGGTTTTATACATTCCATTTTTTTTGCAAATGAAGAAACTAAGGCTGGCAATAGTCACACAGCATATGTTGGAAGCAGGACTTGATTCATGTTCTGTGTACAGTCTTCCACACTGGGCTGCTGACTCCTGTTACCTATGGTTGGATTCACCCAGAATCTTAAGCCATAAAGATATTTTTGAGTACTAAGGCAAATTACTAAATAGTTACCTTCTTGAGGGTAGTTCTTGTTCACCGTAATATCTTAAACAGTTGCTTAGGATAATAATAGCTTTCATTTAGATAATGTTTTGCAATTCACAAGGCTCTTCTCTTGCTTTGTGATTAGACAATACAGTTAGTTAAACTGAAATTTGGACAAGTTAGCTGTTATAATCACACAAATAGTGAGGTTTTGAGCCATGACTGATGCCAGAAGACTTGGTAAAAGTTACATATAGGCTGTTTTAGGTCCATTTTTTCCCCCAAAACTAACATCAAGACTTGATTTCACTCTTTAAAATTCCCATTGGAAGGCCCTAGTTCTGCTTTCTGGAGCCAAAATTAACAAATCTTATCTCTCCCCCCCCATACATTAATCCTTCAAATACTTGAATACAACTATTATGCTTCTCCTGAGTCTGATCATATCTAAAGCTAAATATATTGTGTTCCCTCAACTGATACTTATATTTCAAAAATTCAATGTCATTTGCGACTGTTGTCCTCTTCTGTATCCTCTCCAGACTACCAATATCCTTCTTATATTATGGATCCTAGAACTTAACAAATACATGAGATACTATATGACCAATAAAAAGCACAGAAGAATTCTAAGTACTGTAATGGCTGGAGTATTGGGCCTTAAGTCAGAAAGACTTGACTTCAAATTTAGCTTAAGATACATGCTAGCTGTATGGTCCAGATCAAGTCACTTAACTTTTGTCTGCCTCAGTTTTCTCAACAGTAAAATAGGGATGATAATGGTACCTGTTCTCCAGGGATGCAATGTTGGGAAGATTGAATGAAATATATTTGCAAAATGCTTTGTACAAAGACTGGCACATCATAAGTTCTTTTTTTTTAAATTATTTTTATTTTGTTTTGTTTTTTACAAAAATTTTATGCATAGGTAATTATTCAGCATTGACAATTGCAAAACCTTTTGTTCCAACTTATCCCATTCCTTCCCCCAGATGGCAGGTTGACCAATACATGTTAAATATGTTAAAATACAAATATGTTAAAGTTAAATCCAATATACGTATACATGTCCAAACAGTTAATTTGCTATACAAAAAGAATTGGACTTTGAAATAGTGTACAATTACCCTGTGAAGGAAATAAAAATGCAGGTGGACAAAAATAGAGGTATTGGGAATTCTATGTAGTGGTTCATAGTCAACTCCCAGGGTCTTTCGCTGGGTGTAATGGGTTCAGTTCATTACTGCTCTATTGGAACTATATCATAAGTTCTTAATAAATGATTATGTATTTCCAATTATCTATTTATTCTGGGTACTTTGCCTCACAAAACAGTAAAAGGCTGGTTTTTCCACCCAAGGGAAAAACATCATTCTATTAATTAAATTGAGCTACAAATTCCCTAGATTATCATCACCATCATCATCACCATCATCATCATCATCATCATCATCATCATCATCATCATCATCCTCCTCACTAACTTCTTTTCTGCTCTTGCTCTTCCTCCTTTTCCTCTTTCTTCTTCTCCTCCTGCTTTTCCTCTTCTTTTTTTCAGACAAATTGACATTTCATCCTGCTTCACCTCTTCTGGATTTGGAAAGAAACATTTTTGGACCAAAGTATAAGACTATATTTATCTCTATTGAATTTTATCATATTGCATTCAGTCCAATTCTCTGTGCTGCAATCCAATATTTTGGCTATCTTTCCTTACTAGAATTAAAGAAGTTATTCAAGGAGACTGTTCTACCATAGTTCTCATGTCTGTTTGGCCAACTTTGATATTTGAATTACATTAAAGAAGTTGGCAGGGCTTTCCCATTCTATGTATAAGTGTTTGAGAACTTTGACTGAAATATATTTAGCCCTTGCTTGCTTCATAGGTGATAAAGAAGAAAATGAGGATTACTTCCCTAGTTTTGTCCTTGTCTTATAAAAGAAAACATCTTCTGGGGCTCCTTAAGATGAATCCTTAATGTTTCATTTAGATAGCATGGGCAATTATCCCAATAGCAGATCATAGGAAGCAAAGATACAAGCATTTATCAAGTACCTATTTTCTTCCAGGCATTGTGCTAAGTGTTTTATAAATATTATTTCTATTGATTTTCAGGGGTAGGTGGTAGATACTACTATTATCCCCATTTTGCAGATGAGGAAATTGAAGTAAATGAAGATTAATGACTTGCCCAGGCTTAGAGAGCTAGTAAATACCTGAGGCTGAATTGGAATTCAGGGCTTGTTAATGAGTTCTAGTGCTCTATTCACTAGAATTCCCATAGTAAATTAGCAAGTTCTTGAAAATAGACTTTGTATTTAAGAAGTATAAACCCTTTATACACTGAGAGAATAGGAGAAGGCAACTTGGTATAATAGAAAGACTGCTACATTTGAAGTCATAGGACCTGAATTTGAATATGAGTTTTCACTTATTACTGACTTTTCCTTTGCTTGTGCATGGGTGCAGGCACACATACACACACACACACACACACACACACACACACACACACACACACACACAAACACACACACTTAAAGTTTAGAAGCCATTTTTATTAGCTCTTTAATTTGCAAAACCAATGCATTCTTATAGGATTTATTTTGTTCTGTTCTGTCTCTGACCAAGAGCTTACCCTTCCTCTATTTAAAGCCCTGATTAAAAAATTCAAATCCCAACCAGAAACAATTTTCTTAGCCAGCTAAGCTTTTCACTTCCCAAGTCTGTCAACTCTTTGGATGCCTTTCCCTCCAATGAGATGAAGTCAAATAAAGTCAAAACTATTTTTGTGATATTGCTAAAACATTTTTATTTCTATCATGCTGAATATTGATAGATATATAACCCATAAAGCAAAATCTCTTTGGGAGGATATTCAATTTTTAACAGTACCTTAGGGTCCTGGACTGCTGAGTTACAGCGGCACACTGAACTGGGAATCAGGAATCGTGAGATCAAATCTAGCTTCATTCACTTACTAGCTATGTCAAGTTTATTTAGCTTGCCAAGCTTATTTGGCAAGTCACTTAACCCTGTTTGCCTCAGTTTTCTCATCAGCAAAATGAGATAGAGAAGGAAATGGCAAACCACTTCAGTATCTTTGCTAGGAAAATCCCAGGTGGGGTTACAAAGATGCAGACTGAGAGATTTTGAGACCAAAATTTCAAGTCACTTCTCTATGAATTTTAAGTTTATGCTATATTGCATAAAGTCTGCCAGTAAATTTTATTGCTAGAAAATCAGTCTAGTTAAGTTTGGTGAAATTTGTTATCACATTGACTATGGGAAGATGAGTTTTTGGGATATAAAACTGAACAACTTAAATTATAGAGGAATTGTAATCTATATTAGTGTAGTGTCCTCATAAGGATTTATCTTCTACTGTCAAGAGTATACGTGCTAAGACAATTTCATGTGACTTCATTCTTAGCTTCAGAGTACCACCCACTATCCTGGTCCTCCTATCTTCTCCTTAAAAGTTTTTGGTAAGGGTGGACAGATTGAATCAATCAATAAATTATCCCACTTGACCTAAAGTAAATGTCAGAATATTAGCTCTCATACCTTTGTCAGGTGGTAATGAACAATCAATTAGAGGTATGAATAAGGTCTAATCATTTCAACTGAATTAGTCAATCAATAAGAGGCTTTACTGTTAAGTATAAGAAAGTCCTTGATCAGTTTAGATATACTGGAAAGCCACTGGCTGAACTACACTGATGTTGCACAGATGTTTTTGGATTGGGTAAATATATTGACTATTGCTTGTGGATTTTTCACAAAGTAATAGGCAAATTGCAATTCCAGGAATTTGAGCATCTGGAATTATATTGGTAGACCTTGAGAAAGAATTATTTGGATGAAGGCAAAAAGAATCCTGGCATCAGCTCTGTTCTTGGTTTGCATATAACTTTGGAGTAGAATATTGTGGACTTCAGAATTAGAAATGATTTTACTTAATGCCTTAGGATAATAGCGGCTATATCAAGAGCTGAGAATGGACTGAATATGATATGGAAAATCAGCATCAAGACCCTGCAAGCACTTTAGAAGGAAAGCTATATCATACCTAAGGGCACTTTTGAGGACTCCAACACAAGGACTTCTAGAAGCTACAAGCTATGATATACTTCCTAGAGATATTCTCTAAGCTTGAAAGTGGAAAAATGCATGACAGACTTTTTTTTCCTAAGCTGGTATAATAAGAATAAATAGTAAACTATTTTAACTAGTTAAAAACTAGTTAAACCTTGCTTACTAATTAAAATTTGGAGAAGAGAAATATGCTGATGGGGTATTATGCATGAAAAGACTGAAAGGATGAAAAACCTTATTACAAAACTTCAAGACTACTCAGAGATCCTTAGGGGACAAAGAACAGTGTTGCTCTGAGGATTAAAGTTAGCAGTGACAGTGGAGTTTGGAAATATAGTTCCAGAATATTGCTACATTTGTATAATCTCATGTTCTGGATCCTCATACACTTTCCCCCTTATGTGGAATTTATTCCAAAAGCCATTCCTGATCGTCTCTCTTTTCCCTCTCCATCTTCCTTTATTTCTCTCTCTTTACTCTCTCACTCATTTCTAAAGTTTCAACTAGTGCTTCTGTATAGAGATCATTACTAAATCATATCCTGGTCTCTCTCCAAAGTTCTTCAACTACAATTTGATTATACACTAAACTAATTTTCTATCTTTTGAAACTATCCTAATTTTAATTTGTGCTTTTTTTCTCAATGGAAAAGCAAGAAATTTAATTTTTAATATAGCTGTTTATTTTTCCAAATACTTTTCAATATTCACCTTTGCAAAAATCTGTGTTCCAAATTTTTCTCCTTTCTTCTTCTTCTCCCCCTAGAGAGCAAGCAATTCTCTTTAAGTTAAAAATGTGAAACTCTTCTAAATATATTGCTGTATTCATCATGTTGAGTTAGAAAAATCAGATAAAAAGGAGAAAAAAAAGCATGAGAAAGTGAAAAAAACAAGAGCAACACAAAAAAGATGAAAAATACTATGCTTTGCTATACATTCAGTCTCCATAGTTCTCTCTCTGGATGTGGGTGGCTCTTTCCATCACAAGTCTATTACAATTGTCTTGAATCATTTCATTTCAAGTTACACTTTTGCCTGAAATCATCAACTGCTTTCCAATAGTTGGGCTCTGCACCCTATCATAGAGTTTTCCTTTTATCTATTGTCCTAGACTATCATCTGAGCCCTCTCTTGTAAGCTTTGTACCTTCTGACAAGACTAGTACTCAACGGTCTCCTTCCATATGCCTTGAGTGTTTCCAAACTATTCCCAGATTAGACTCTTCTTACCCATAAATGTTCCTCTCTTGTTCTGATCTGCCATCCATTGATGAAACCCACTCCTTTCTCTCATCTGTACAATTACCTTGAACAGTCAATGAACATCAGGGACTCTGCCTATATCCACCATTCTCATATTCTCAGATTATTGAATCATGGCTTGTACCTTTTTGAGGGAGTTGTTTAAAAATTCCAATTTCATCTTGAAAAAAAACAATTCTTTTATATAGAGTGTATTAGAATATTCATAAAAATAGGAATATTATATTATATATGTGATATATATATATATCATATATATGTTATATATATCACATACACACATATACATATATATATGCCTATATACATATATATGTGTGTGTGATATATATTAGAAACAAGACAGGATTTTGCCTAAAAGCTGTTTAGTTTATGAGTTAAAAGGGTAAATATAATTCCAGGTGAGTGTTTAACATATTTAAGGGAACAAAACTGTTTCTAAGTAGCCTGACTGAAGAAGCTCCATTTATATGCAATTGCTGTTAATTGCAAATGATTTCTATCAATGATTCATTAAAACTAGTGTCTCTATTAATCACTTCCACTGGGAAGCATTTGGTTAACCTAGTTTGAATTATTGAATATGCTGGGAAGGAACACAGATGCACATATGTAGACATTCTTTCAATCAAACTTTTCATTAATTCAATAGGTCTTTCTCTTAATTAGCATGAATAAGTGAATTTTTACTGTACTTTTTTGAACTTGCTATCATAGATTTGGAATTATAAGGCACCTTAGAAATTACTGACTCCTACTCCCCCATCCTCACAACAATTCTCTAAAGTCTGATGTGTGTGTGTACCATGGTATAGTATAATAAGAAAAAGCATTTGGTATCAGCACACTTACTTTGGAATCCTGTATATGCTAATTATTACTTCTATAATCTTGAACAAATCAGATTATCTTTCTTGGATTGAATTTCTACATTTGTTATAGGAAAATTGGACCTGATCATTTCTAAAGTCCTTTCCAGCTCAAGAATCAATATTAATATTAACTAATTATCAGTAAAATAATTATAGGATTTTTGAGATCTGGAATTCTGATTCAGCCCTTCAGACTCCAAATCTAGAACTAGCCCATTCTTTATCATTTATCTTTCTATTCCCATCCCTGTTCAGGCAGACAGACCAATGGCTCTAAAGAGTCTTACAGGATCTTATGATTACTAGGCTACATTTCTGCCAAAAGACACTAATTCTTAAAGAATTTCAATGTTCAATGAGTCTCACTCTTGTTGCCAAATTGATAATACATTGAGCACTGCATAAGAAACCTAAGTTTCTTCACCTAAGTATTGGAAGCAGTGTAACTTTGGGTGTATTTGTCTAGCCCACCTGCTGTGACCTCATGAGATCTAGATCTTTAAATGGAAGGGATCATGGTGTGAGAACTTAGGATGGGGTCTTTGTGATTCATACAGTTGTAGAAGACTAAAAAATACTTAGATGTTGGGATCCATATTTCTAAACCATTAAGGAGAGGTATTTTGCCTCTTTGGGAAAGAAGTGTACCATATAAATGTCAAATTCCTAGGAGAAAGCCTCCTGGGAATCCACTCATGTTATTACTTTGCTCCTCAGTATCTTTTACTTCCTACCCCCCACTTTGAATCTATTGTCCTGTTTATTCTTGTCTAATTTGATTCAAGTGGATTCTTTATCCACCCATGTAGATGCCTAATTCCTGTGACTGGTTTCAGATTTACTTTATATTACATTGATAATTTACTTCTTAATGAAAAAAAATTAAATGAAGATGGTCTAGCTGTACCTGATCTAGAACTATATTATAAAGCAACAATCACCAAAACTATTTGGTATTGGCTAAGAAATTGACTAGTTGATCAGTGGAGTAGGTTAGGTTCACAGGGCAAAATAGTGAATAAAAATAGCAATTTAGTGTTTGACAAACCCAAAGATCCCAACTTTTGGGATAAGAATTCATTATTTGACAAAAGCTGCTGGGAAAACTGGAAATTAGTATGGAAGAAATTAAGCATGGACCCACATTTAACACCACGTACTAAGATAAGATCAAAATGGGTCCAAGATTTAGGCATAAAGAACGAAATCATAAATAAATTAGAGGAACATAGGATAGTTTACCTCTCAGACTTGTGCAGGAGGAAGGAATTTGTGTCCAAAGGAGAACTAGAGACCATTATTGATCACAAAATAGAAAATTTTGATTACGCCAAATTAAAAAGCTTTTGTACAAACAAAACTAATGCAAATAAGATTAGAAGGGAAGTAACAAATTGGGAAAACATTTTTACAGTTAAAGGTTCTGATAAAGGCCTCATCTCCAAAATATACAGAGAATTGACTCTAATTTATAAGAAATCAAGCCATTCTCCAATTGCTAAATAGTCAAAGCATATGAACAGACAATTTTCAGATGATGAAATTGAAACTATTTCCACTCATATGAAAGAATGTTCCAAATCACTATTGATCAGAGAAATGCAAATTAAGACAACACTGAGATACCACTACACACCTGTCAGATTGGCTAAGATGACAGGAACAAATAATGATGAATGTTGGAGGGGATGTGGGAAAACTGGGACACTGATGCATTGTTGGTGGAGTTGTGAAAGAATCCATGCATTCTGGAGAGCAATCTGGAATTATGCCCAAAAAGTTATCAAACTCTGCATACCCTTTGATCCAGCAGTGCTACTACTGGGCTTATATCCCAAGGAAATACTAAAGAGGGGAAAGGGACCTGTATGTGCCAAAATGTTTGTGGTAGCCCTTTTTGTAGTGTCTAGAAACTGGAAAATGAACGGATGTCCATCAATTGGAGAATGGTTGGGTAAATTATGGTATATGAATGTTATGGAATATTATTGTTCTGTAAGAAATGACCAACAGGATAAATACAGAGAGGCTTGGAGAGACTTACATCCATTGATGCTGAGTGAAACAAGCAGAACTAGGAGATCATTATACACTTCAACAATGATACTGTATGAGGATGTATTCTGATGGAAATGGATATCTTCAACATAGAGAAGAGCTAATACAATTCCAATTGATCGATGATGGACAGAATCAGCTACATTCAGAAAAGGAATACTGGGAAATGAGTGTAAACTGTGAGATTTTTTTTGTTGTTTTTTTCCCAGATTATTTTTACCTTCCGAATACAATTCTTCCTTTGCAATAACAACAACAACAAAATTCGATTCTGCACATATATATTGTACCTAGGATATACTATAAGATATTTAATATATATGGGAATGCCTGCCATCTAGGGGACGGGGTGGAGAGAAGGAGGGGAAACATTTGGAACAGAAGGGAGTACAAGGGATAATGTTGTAAAAAAAATTACCTATGCATATGTACTGTCAAAAAAAAGTTATAATTATAAAAAATAAGAAAAAAAGAAAAAAAAGGAAATTAAAAAAAATTTTTTTCTTCTATAGGAAGTCACCCCAGGTTGTGAAACAAACACCATAATCATTAGAATTTAAACTCTTTGAGAATAAGAATTATTTTATTCTTTGAATGTGATCCAGTTCTACACACATATCAGATATTTAATAAATGCATGCTGACTTGTTAACTGGATCCCTTCTCTTCTTGCCTTTTTTCCTAGCTACTTGCTGGAACTCTATCTTTCCAGAAATCAGCAGGAGTCAGGATCACTAAACGTCTTTATTCTAGATCTTTACCGTCGCCTCCAACGCCAGGTCACGAGTGCAAGTGAGCATGAGTTCCACCACCCAAGTTTTTTCTTGCTCCTCCCACACACGTCACTTCCCCTCTTTGTCCCACCAATCAAGTCAGCACAGAACAGCTGGGGAGGGTCAACCTTAAACAAGTTAATAGGGAACCGTCCAATTGGCAATTAGTCTCACGTGCTTCACCATCCAAGTGCATTGCTCAGTTCTAGCCCTTTACATCTCCCGCTTTCTTTTGTTTTAGACCACAGGAGGTCGCGCCATCCCTGACCTTTCAGGGAGATGAGAACCCCAAAAAGGACGTGATCACGCCCCCCCTGACTTCTCAGGAGGGGAGATGAAAGCACTAAAAAGGAGATAATCACGCCCTCCCTGACATCTCAGGAAGGGAGATGAGAAGCACCAAAGAGAAGTGGGGATTTGCTAGCGGGTTTCTGGATTGAAGGGCCTTATTAGAGACAAGTATGCACAAACCCATCAGCATGGGAGTTATTACACAAGCACATAGCAATAACGCAGAGGCTATTAGTGATGATTCTCCCCACAGTCAGTGCAGACTCAATGTGGTGTAACAAACAGGAATTGTACATGCAAGTAGTGATATAACAAACAATATAAATCAACATGGTATTGTAAAAGATTTCCAGAAGTCCTAGAAGGAGGGTATGTAGACACCAGACACACATACCCCTTCTTCAGCAACCAAGAAATAGTCCAAAACCAATCTATTGTCCATTGCTTCACTGTTAGGGAATCCAATGATCCCCACAAGTTTTTGAAATCCCACATCAGTCTTTTTATATGTTAGGGAATCCAATGATCCCCACAAGTTTTTGAAGTCCAGCAACAGTCTTATGATGCCTCAGAGAATCCGATGATTCCTGAGGACTTTCAGTCCTACAATAGTCTTATGATGTCTCAGAGAATCCAATGATTCCTGAGACTTTCAAGTCCTACAATAGTCTTATGATGTCTCAGAGAATCCAATGATTTCTGAGGATTTTCAAGTCCAACAGTTTTTGATGTCCATGGGTCAAACGCCATAACTGCCAGGTTCTTTCAGTGGTGGGCACAGTCAGCAACGGAACCACCCGATGTTTCTTGGGCCTTCTCCTTCGTTTCAAGGGTCTGCTCTGTCTCTCTCCGATGGACAAGGCGAATACGGCTCGTTGGCACCCATCTGATTCCTTCTCCATCTGTAGAGATACAAGCAAACCCTCTCCCCCAAGCAGTTAACCTATCTGGTCCCTTCCATTCACCACTTTCTGGGTCTCTCCACATCACTTGGCGATTATCTAAAGACAGTGGAGCTGCTCGCACTGGACACTGCCCTTCCGGTGAGTTATAAAACCTGTCTGCTGGAGCCAGTGCATCTTTGTCAAAAATTAAAAAATTAATGGTATAGAGAACTAAATTTAGAAGTTCTCTAGGGTTACCCGTGGCTCCCCCTTTCTTTTGTTTTTGGAGGAGTGTCTTAATATCTCTGTTTCTTCTCTCTACTATTGCCTGCCCTTGAGGATTAAAGGGTATGCCCGTGGTGTGTAAAATCTTATACTGTGCACAAAAGTGTGTAAAATGTTTAGATGTATATGCAGGTCCATTGTCTGTTTTTATTGCTTGTGGCACGCCCATAATTGCAAATGCTTGTATAAGGAATTCAGTGACCACTCGGGCTGTCTCTTTTGCTGCTGGTATTGCAAATGTGAATCCTGAAAAGGTGTCTACCACGACATGGATAAAAGATAGACGACCAAAAGATTTATAATGGGTCACATCCATTTGCCAAATTTCATTAGGTCTCAAACCACGAGGGTTCTTCCCTGGAGGGAGTGTAGGAGCATGGAAAGGAAGGCAAGCTGTACAGGCTTTTACTATGCTCCTAGCTTCTTCTCTTGTTATTCCAAACTGCAAACGTAAAGCTCGGGCAGCCTGATGATATTTAGAATGAGACTCTTGTGCTTCTTGAAATAAAGGAGTACTGGCCAGCATGGTTAGAAGGCTATCTGCCTTTGAATTACCATCAAAAATAGGACCTGGAAGTCCACTATGGGAATGGACATGCAAAATATAAATCTTACCTGGATGCTTTCTCACTTGCTCTTGAAGCTCTTTAAAGAGCTGATATATATTGGAGGCTACAAATTTTATTTGGGCTGTGGCAATTCTTTGAACCACACCTACTGAATAGGCTGAATCAGATATTATATTTATGTCTCCCGGATAATAAGCAAGAGCTAGAATGATTGCATACAATTCATTCTGCTGAGTGGACTGAAAAGGAGTTCTGATTACTCTCTTTATAGTTAAGTCACGAGAATACACAGCGCAAATATTATGTTTGGATGCATCTGTAAAGATAGTTGGTCCTTTAAGAGGAACTTTAGAAACCTTTTCTTCAAGAATCCATTGCCAATTATGTAGCAGTCTGGTTATCTTTAATGGAGACCCGTGTGCAAAATTTGGAGCCATGGCTAATAAAATTTGCCACTCTGGGATGGTTTCGCAGCACACATTAACTTGTGCATTAGTATAAAAAGTATATATCTTATCAGGTCTTGTCCCAGATAATTGTACTGCTCGTTTAATGGCCTTTAATAAAATTCTAGCCACAAGCACTGGGTAAGGAATAAGGCTTTGTTCTGGTTGTGCTGGGAGGTTCACCCACTCTATCACACTGTCTCCTTGATGAAGGACTGCTGTGGGGGCCTCTTGTGTAGCAAAAACTGATATTTCCAAGGGTTTTTGAGTGACTCTTTCAACCACATTGGATAAAGCCAGTTCAACTTGTCTCAAAGCCTCTTGAGCTTCTTTTGTAAGCTGGCGTGGTGAATTTAAAGCACTGTCTCCCCTTAAAATGTCATATAATGGTTGCAATTGACAGGTAGTCAAGCCTAGCACGGGACGCATCCATTGGATATCTCCTATCAATTTCTGGAAGTCATTTAAGGTGTTTAGCTTCTCTGTTCTTAAGGAGAGTTTTTGTACTGTAAGCACCTTAGGATATACTTCATATCCTAAATATTGAAAAGGAGCATGTCTTTGAATCTTTTCTGGAGCTATGTGCAATTTATAATTCCTTAGTGTTTCTATGGTTTTTTGTAGACATGCTTCTAACATTTGTTCCTCAGGTGCACATCCCAATATATCATCCATGTAATGTAATAACATTACTTTTGGAAATGCTTTTCTTACTGGAGTAAGAGCAGCAGCAACATACATTTGACACATAGTAGGGCTGTTTTTCATTCCCTGTGGCAAAACTGTCCATTCATATCTTTTATAAGGCTCAGCTAAGTTAACGCTGGGCACTGAAAAAGCAAATCTTTTCATATCCTCCTTATCTAGAGGGATAGAATAGAAACAATCCTTAATGTCTATAACCCACAGAGGCCATTCTCTAGGCAACTGAGTAGGAGATGGAAGTCCAGGTTGAAGAGTTCCCATAGTTTCCATCTGTTCATTTACCTTTCTTAAATCAGTCAACATCCTCCATTTTCCAGATTTCTTTTTTACAACAAATACTGGGGAATTCCAAGGACTTAGAGAAGGTTGTAAGTGTCCTTGATCAAGTTGTTCCTGTACTATATCTAGTAAGGCCTGAATTTTATTGTTATCTAAGGGCCACTGTTCTATCCACACTGGTGTATCAGTTTTCCATTGGATAGGAACAGGTGAAAGTGGTGGCAGGCCTTCAACAGCAGCCCTGCCTAAAAAACCGAAGTACTCATTTTTAACCCTAATTGTTGTAAAATGTCTCTTCCCCACAGATTGATGGGGATTTTTTCAACTATAAAAGGAGTAAAAACTCCTGTTTCACCTTCAAATACCCATCTTAAAGGGGTAGCACTAACTTCAGCTGCTATTGATCCTCCTACCCCAGACATGTAGGTGTCTGCCTTAGTCTTTGGCCAGTGACTGGGCCAGTTGGCACCTCTAATGACTGTGCGATCTGCACCTGTGTCCACCAGTCCTTCTAATGCTATGCCATTTATATAGATGGTGAGCATAGGTCGGTCAGCTGTCACAGCTGCTGTCCAGTATATTCCTGGGTTTTTCTGCTTGGAGTCCGAACATGGGTGACTGTCACCAGGTTGCTTATTAGGAGTCTGTATCAATAAACCCGATGCTACTACTTCCCCTGGTTGATAAGTCACACATTGTCTCCCTGTGTTAGTGACTGGGATATTATCTACACATTCCCCAGTTTCCCACATCAGTGTATGAATGAACACTGTCTTGTAAGTACTCTCAGGAGGTGAAATGGTCAAGCCTACTGTGCCTGGAGGCAAGGGATCCATAGGTTGGAGAGGAACAGATTTCACCTCTCCAGGGGGTATCTCAATTGTCCCAGCTGCATACAACTCTATCCTCCCTAATTGTAGTCCCTTTCTCCCATCATGTTGCTTCCTGGCTGACTGATTGTGTAATCCCTTTCTCCCCTCAGATGGCTTCCTGGCTGATTGGTCATGTCTGGGTATTGGACTTGGAGGCACTCTCTGGGTGTGGCATCGGCTGCCATCATGCCCCAAGTGTTTTTTGCTTGGGGCCCTGGAGCTGGGCCCCTCATCCCGTTTCCCTGAATCAGTCTACACTCTGAGGCCCAATGGAGTCCTCTGTTGCATTTTGGACATGGGGTTTTGGGTCTTGTTCTCCCAGCCTGTCTTCTCACTCTGTCTCTGTGCCAACATTGAGCTTTCAAATGGCCTACTTTACCGCATTGAAAGCATTGACGAGTCTCTCGGGAAACCCCTTGCCAAAAGGGATCCTGTCTCCCCATGTTGGGATCTTGGGAAGTCTGCACCATAGCCTGGCTATAAAAGGTATTTGTGCCCATTGCGGCACAGCGTCTTATGATCTCCTCTAAAGGAGCATCCTTACGTAGTCCTAGTATAATCCTTCTACAAACCTCATTGGCATTGTCTCTAGCAAGTTGCCTCACCAAAGTGTCTGTTACTTCATTTTCACCATTTGCCTGTATGACAGCTGTCTGCAAACGTGCCACAAAATCAGCAAAAGGTTCATTTGGTCCCTGTACAATTTTTGTGTAGGTCTCACCCTTGTAGTTTTTACTGGGGAGAGAAGCCCATGCTTTGATAGCAGCAGCAGAAATTTGCTCAAATGCTGTTATGGAGTAATTAATCTGTACCAAAGCGTCTGCATAAGAACCTATACCCATTAGTAGGTCATAGGTGATGGAAGTATTAGCTGCATTTTGACTATTTTGTTGGGCTTGAATTCTACAGAGCTCAGTAAATTCAGAAAGCCACAACAAATTTTGTCCAGGTTCTAAGCACACTTTTGCAATGACTTTCCAGTCACTAGGGGTTAAGGTTTCATAAGCCAAATTGTGTATTAACATTTTAACATAATCTGATGTAGCCCCAAAGACAGTGCAAGATTTTTTCAGGTTTTTAAGGACATCCATATTAAAAGGAGCATATCTTCTACTCTCTTGACCTGCAGAATTACGCTGTTGAATCACGGGAAAAATTTGAAGTTTGAAATCATTATCTACTTCTTTTCCATTTTCAATTGCTTCAATAAGCCCTCTTTCTAATCTAGTTACAGGAGTGGGCAGTTGTTGGGAGGGGGGGCTCTGTGTGGGAGGAGGGGGGGCGCTGATGAGGTCACCGCCCCTCCCACTACTCCTCCTCCCTCAGTCCCTGAAGGTGGAGTGGATGTGGGCTGATCAATAATCTGCTCTCTAGGTGGGGTTGAAATTTCTTCAGGACAATCAGAGTCTACACCCTCAGATTCCTCATTCAAATCCCCTTGCCCTCTGGCAATGTCCTGAGTTTGCCTATCTTCTATCTTTTGTTCCTCACGCTTCCTTCTCTGAGCCTTTTTAGAACTCTTCCTTCTTCTAAACTCTTCTTGATAGCTTAAGTCTAATAGAATCAAGTTGTATAGGTAAAATACCTCTGGGAAAATTTGACAATTCCCATTTTTTGAGTAAAATTCTTTCATTTCAAGTCCCACTAGCTTCCATTTATCTATACGTAGTTTTTCTTCATTTAAGAACCAAGGGGACGTGCGAATCAATGAGTATATGAGATTATTCATTTGTGGGATGGGAACAAGTAAACTTTTCTCATCAATTATCTTAATTATATCCTCTATAGCATTGCTAGATGAGGCAGGGGCTGGGGTTGGAGCAGGGTCAGCTGAGGCCCAGGATTTACCTAACATCTGCCCCATCTCAGTTACTAGAGATTGCTGATTTAGTCCTTAACAAGGTAAGTTCCTTATTTCTATTAGAATACTCACCTAATCTCCTGGTCACAGGGGGACTTCGGTGGAAGTAGGGTGCCAGCCACACGTTGGACGCCAAATGCTGGAACTCTATCTTTCCAGAAATCAGCAGGAGTCAGGATCACTAAACGTCTTTATTCTAGATCTTTACCGTCGCCTCCAACGCCAGGTCACGAGTGCAAGTGAGCATGAGTTCCACCACCCAAGTTTTTTCTTGCTCCTCCCACACACGTCACTTCCCCTCTTTGTCCCACCAATCAAGTCAGCACAGAACAGCTGGGGAGGGTCAACCTTAAACAAGTTAATAGGGAACCGTCCAATTGGCAATTAGTCTCACGTGCTTCACCATCCAAGTGCATTGCTCAGTTCTAGCCCTTTACAGCTACTATTTCATCACCAGGAATGCTTGACTTCTTACATAGATTGCATGCAATTAGAGTACTTTTATTGCTTTCAATGAAATGGAGATGTATCTGACCATGTCATTTACCCTGCAAATGAATCTTAAGATTCTCCAGTTCCTAGTATGGATTCTGTCTCTATATCCTCCAAATGCCTGACCCAGTCAGTTGCTTTCCTGATGTATTCTAAGAACTTCTAGGTCTTGCCATCTGGGCAAGCTCTAAACCCTTTAGACTTTAGGGCCTTTCCATCTTTTCTGAAGTAGAACTTTATTTTATATGTTTACTTTTCTGATTAAAATGTGAGCATTTTGAGAGCAAGAATTGTTTACAATTTTCTATTTGTATCTCTAAAATTTTGCATCATGTTTGATCTATAATTAAATGTATCCTTCTTTCCTCTTTTTTTACTTTCCTCTTTTTCTTCCTTTCTCTCTCCCTCTCTTCCTGTCTCCCCTTTTCCTCCTTCCATTTTTTCTTCTTTCTTTCTCTCTTTCTTGTGCATCATAAGCAAAAGTATAAATATATGGAGAGAATGTACATGAAGAATGTATATTCTAGGAATAAAAAGTAGTAAGATTTTGCAGACATTAGGAGTGCTATGGAGAAGAATAATAGCACATAGTGCCAGAGTAACAGTTTGATCTCACATTTTGCAAAACCTTGTATTAGGATAAAGTGCTTGGCATAAGCAGGGGTTAATAGGATGGCAAGCAATATAGAATTAGTCCTTCTAACCATAAATGTGAATGGGGCAAACTGCCTCATAAAGAGGAAGCAGTTAGCAGACTGGATTAAAAGTCAGAATCCTACTATATGTTGTTTACAGGAAACACACCTGAAACAGGATGAGACATTCAAACTAAAAGTAAAAGGGTGGAGCAGAATCTATTATGCTTCAGGCAAAACCAAAAAAGCAGGAGTAGCCATCCTCATCTCAGATCAAGCAAAAACAAAAATTGATCTAATTAAAAGAGATAAGGAAGGGCATTATATCCTGCTAAAGGGAAGCATCAATAGTGAAGCAGTATCAATATTAAACATGTATGCACCAAGTGGTGCAGCATCTAAATTCTTAAAAGAGAAATTAAGAGAGCTGCAAGAGGAAATAGATAGCAAAACTATAATAGCGGGAGATCTCAACCTTGCACTCTCAGAATTAGATAAATCAAACCACAAAATAAATAAGAAAGAAGTCAAAGAGGTAAATAGAATACTAGAAAAGTTTGATATGATAGATCTTTGGCGAAAGCTAAATGGAGACAGAAAGGAATATACTTTCTTCTCAGCAGTTCATGGAACCTATACAAAAATTGATCATATACTAGGGCATAAAAACCTCAAAATCAAATGCAGTAAGGCAGAAATAGTAAATGCATCCTTTTCAGACCATAACGCAATCAAAATAACATTTAATAAAAAGCCAGGGGAAAATAGACCAAAAAATAATTGGAAACTAAATAATCTTATACTAAAGAATGATTGGGTAAAACAGCAAATCATAGACATAATTAATAACTTCACCCAAGAAAATGACAATAATGAGACATCATACCAAAATGTGTGGGATACAGCCAAAGCAGTAATTAGGGGAAGTTTTATATCTCTACAGGCCTACCTGCATAAAATAGAGAAAGAGAGGGCCAACGAATTGGGTTTACAACTAAAATTGCTAGAAAAGGAACAAATTAAAAACCCCCAGACAAACACAAAACTTGAAATTCAAAAAATAAAAGGTGAGATTAAAAAAATTGAAAGTAAAAAAACTATTGAATTAATTAATAAAACTAAGAGTTGGTTTTATGAAAAAACCAACAAAATAGACAAACCCTTAGTAAACCTGATTAAAAAAAGGAAAGAGAAAAAGCAAATTGATAGTCTTGAAAATGAAAAGGGTGAACTCACCACTAATGAAGAGGAAATTAGAACAATAGTTAGGAGCTACTTTGCTCAACTTTATGCCGATAAATTTGATAACTTAAATGAAATGGAAGAATACCTTCAAAAATATAGCTTGCCCAGATTAACAGAGGAAGAAGTAAGTAGTCTAAATAGTCCCATCTCAGAAAAAGAAATAGACCAAGCTATTAACCAACTTCCTAAGAAAAAGTCCCCAGGACCAGATGGATTTACAGGTGAATTCTACCAAACATTTAAAGAACAACTAACTCCAATGCTATGTAAACTATTTGAAAAAATAGGGATTGAAGGAGTCCTACCAAATTCCTTTTATGACACAGACATGGTACTGATACTTAAACCAGGTAGATCGAAAACTGAGAAAGAAAACTATAGACAAATTTCCTTAATGAATATTGATGCTAAAATCTTAAATAAGATATTAGCAAATAGACTTCAGAAAAGCATCCCCAGGATAATACACTATGACCAAGTGGGATTTATACCAGGAATGCAGGGCTGGTTTAATATTAGGAAAACTATTAGTATAATTGACCATATTAATAATCAAATTAATAAAAACCATATGATCATCTCAATAGATGCAGAAAAGGCATTTGATAAAATCCAACATCCATTCCTACTAAAAACGCTTGAGAGTATAGGAATAAATGGACTATTCCTTAAAATAATAAGGAGCATATATTTAAAACCTTCAGTAAACATCATATGTAATGGTGATAAACTAGAACCTTTCCCTGTTAGATCAGGAGTGAAACAAGGTTGCCCACTATCACCATTACTATTCAATATAGTACTAGAAACTCTAGCCTTGGCAATAAGAGCCGAGAAAGAGATCCAAGGAATTAGAGTAGGAAATGAAGAAATCAAATTGTCACTTTTCGCAGATGACATGATGGTATACTTAGAGAACCCCAAAGACTCTGCTAAAAAGCTATTAGAAATAATTCAGAATTTTAGCAAAGTCGCAGGATACAAAATAAATCCACATAAATCCTCAGGATTTTTATACATTACCAACACAATCCAACAGCAAGAGATACAAAGAGAAATTCCATTCAAAATAACAGTCGATAGTATCAAATATTTGGGAATATATCTACCAAAGGAGAGTCAGGAATTATATGAGCAAAATTACAAAACACTTGCCACAAAAATAAAGTCAGATTTAAATAATTGGAAAGACATTCAATGTTCTTGGATAGGCCGAGCGAATATAATAAAGATGACAATACTCCCCAAACTAATCTATTTATTTAGTGCTATACCAATCAGACTCCCAAGAAACTATTTTAATGACCTAGAAAAAATAACAACAAAATTCATATGGAAGAATAAAAGGTCGAGAATTGCAAGGGAACTAATGAAAAAAAAGTCAGAGGAAGGTGGTCTAAGTGTACCTGATTTAAAGCTATATTATAAAGCAACAGTCACCAAAACCATTTGGTATTGGCTAAGAAATAGACTAGTTGATCAGTGGCATAGGTTAGGTTCACAGGACAAGATAGTGAATAAAAATAGCAATCTAATCTTTGACAAACCCAAAGATCCCAAATTTTGGGATAAGAATTCATTATTTGACAAAAACTGCTGGGAAAACTGGAAATTAGTATGGCAGAAACTAGGCATGGACCCACATTTAACACCACATACTAAGATTAGATCAAAATGGGTCCAAGATTTAGGCATAAAGAACGAAATCATAAATAAATTGGAGGAACATGGGATGGTTTACCTCTCAGACTTGTGGAGGAGGAAGGAGTTTGTGTCCAAGGGAGAACTAGAGACCATTATTGAACACAAAATAGAACATTTTGATTACACCAAATTAAAAAGTTTCTGCACAAATAAAACTAATGCAAACAAGATTAGAAGGGAAGTAACAAATTGGGAAAAAATTTTTACAGTTAAAGGTTCTGATAAAGGCCTCATCTCCAAAATATACAGAGAATTGACTTTAATCTATAAGAAATCAAGCCATTCTCCAATTGATAAATGGTCAAAGGATATGAACAGACAATTTTCAGATGATGAAATTAAAACTATTTCCACTCATATGAAAGAGTGTTCCAAATCACTATTGATCAGAGAAATGCAAATTAAGACAACTCTGAGGTATCATTACACACCTGTCAGATTGGCTAAGATGACAGGAACAAATAACGATGAATGTTGGAGGGGCTGTGGGAAAACTGGGACACTGATGCATTGTTGGTGGAGTTGTGAAAGAATCCAACCATTCTGGAGAGCAATCTGGAATTATGCCCAAAAAGTTATCAAAATGTGCATACCCTTTGACCCAGCCATACTACTACTGGGCTTATACCCCAAGGAACTACTAGAGAAGGGAAAGGGTCCTGTATGTGCCAAAATGTTTGTGGCAGCCCTTTTCATAGTGGCTAGAAGCTGGAAGATGAATGGATGTCCATCAATTGGAGAATGGTTGGGTAAACTATGGTATATGAATGTTATGGAATATTATTGTTCTATAAGAAATGACCAACAGGAGAAATATAGAGAGGCTTGGAGAGACTTACATCAACTAATGCTGAGTGAAACGAGCAGAACCAGAAGATCATTATACACTTCAACAATGATACTGTACGAGGATGTATGCTGATGGAAGTGGATTTCTTCAACATAGAGAAGAGCTAATCCAATTCCAATTGATTAATGATGGAAAGAACCAGCTACATCCAGAAAAGGAACAATGGGAAATGAATGTAAACTGTTATTTTTACCTTCTGAATCCAATTCTTCCTGTGCAACAAAAAATTCGGTTCTACACACATATATTGTATCTAAATTATACTGTAATATATTTAACATATATAAGACTGCTTGCCATCTGGGGGAGGGGTTTGGGGGAGGAAGGGAAAAAATCTGAATAGAAGTAAGTGCAAGGGATAATGTTGTAAAAAATTACCCATGCATATGTACTGTCAAAAAATGTTATAATTATAAAATAAAATAAAAATAAATAAATATTAAAAAAAAAAAAAAAAAAAAAAAAAAAAAAGGATAAAGTGCTTGGAATTTACTTGAAAAAAAGTAGAGAGCCATTGAGATATCTGAGGAGAGGAATAATATACCAAAACCATTATTGTAATAACGCAAGTTGGGTACTTTTATGTAGAAGGCACTGGATGTAAAGGGATGTAAAGCCTATTTGATGCTACGTCAACATCAAATGTGTTCTTTAGGTACTCACACATGTATAGAAATTCCCGCATACACTCATACCCACATTTCTGGATAGAGAATAGCAAAAAGCAGACTTTGTGTTCTAAGCATAATGTGTTTAGTTTTAATGGATTTATTATTTACAGGGGACAAAGAGTGTAACATGCACTCCTGGCAGTTACTATTACCAGTCTGTCCTAGGCCCAACAGAGTACCTTTGACCACTGACCTTTGCAGTGTCAACTCTACCCGGCTCGCCTCCTCTGAGGCCTTCAAAGGTCTCTGGCCACGATTTCTTAAATCTATAGTTTAATAAGCAGTAGCGCACTCAAGAACAGCCATGTGTAATCTTAAAAGCCTTTATAATACCCACTCACATAATGCCCTGACTTAATTCCCTGACTTGTTAGCTCCCTAGTGAACACTTGGTCTGAAGACCCACATGTTCACTACCAAACTCCATACCTCTCTTGTCTATCCATCAGCTTGGCTTGGCTACCCAAGGCTAGGGAGCCAGGTTGAAGAGAGTGACTGGCTGCAAGCAGTGGGCTTATAAAGGGCCTGTGAGGTCACACACAGAGCCAACCAGCAAGAGAGCCATCACCCATTATGATACTATCTCAATATGGCCAGGATCCCAACCACAGGGCAATCCTATATCCACAGAGATTACTTCTGGTCCACTCAATCTCCTGTTGTGCTGTGGCTGCCCATTTAAAAAAACCCTTACAATTCCCTTCTCTTGTTTTGTGGGAACCACATCCTTACAAAAGCGGCCTTGGCAAAGTGTTCAGAAATTGAGCTGATGAATATATAAATATACCGTATAAATCCATAGGGAATGATTCCTACTCAGCAGTATTTGGTGCATTAGATGTATCTTCTTAAAGAAACATGATTTTCTCATACTGAAGTATGAAATGCAAAATCATCCTCAGGGAAAGGGGGTTTTCAAGAGGGTGAGCTTTCCAATCTGTTTTGTAATGCAAATGCATTAATGAGCTCAGCTATGTCCTGTGAACAACCATATAATGTAAAGATAAATGCAGTAAATGTATTCTGTGCCCCTTCAAAAATGTATACCTAGATTCAAGGCACATTTTGATAAAGCCTTCATTTAAAAGCAAAACTAATAAGCCCCCACTGATGTTTCTCTTTTGCTAGATCAAAGCAGGGGACTCATTAATTCAAAGCAAAAGATAATTTAATTAAAATGTAAGGTCAAGATAAATAACAATGAAAATAACAGGGATTGAAAAAACAACCCATCTGACATTGCTGGGAGAGAGATTGTCCTTGGCCAAGAAACACATAGGAAGAGAAAATGACCTGTCCAGTAGTCTCTATAACGTGCTCTTAGGTGTAGGTCCTTACTGGAATGCTTCCTTTCTATATCTACTGTCTGCTAATATCATTATTTAGACTGTATTACATCTTCTGACTATGTTACCATTTGTTGCTATTTTGTTTCCTACAAGTTTTTGTTTTGTTTTGTACTACTTGTTGCTATTTTGTTTCCTACAAGTTTTTGTTTTGTTTTGTACTACTTGTTGCTATTATGTTTCCTACAAGATTTTGTTTTGTTTGTTTTTGAATTAGTCCTTTGTAATGGTTTATTTCATCTCTTCTAAGAGTCAGACTCTAT
Organism: Sminthopsis crassicaudata; assembly: GCF_048593235.1. Taxonomy (NCBI): domain Eukaryota; kingdom Metazoa; phylum Chordata; class Mammalia; order Dasyuromorphia; family Dasyuridae; genus Sminthopsis; species Sminthopsis crassicaudata. Next base: position 105,074,431 of record NC_133617.1, read on the forward strand.
AGCTGTATCCATCTAAGACAGCATAAATTCTTTCATCAAATAGTTTTTCATTTGAACTGCTTTGTTTCTACCTCAGTAACCACCCTAGTCTTATTTATTATTTGTCTTGGTTGAAAAAGTTCATTTCTATTTTCATCACATTTTGAAGTTGTCACTGGCCATGAAAGTTATCTTGAGCGTCAGAGATTAGGGATGTGGGGGCAAAGACAGTGGCTTTCCTTCCTATTCATGTTATGTACAAATCACTACTCTCCATATATATATATATATATATATATATATATATATATATATATATATATATATATATATAATCAATTACATCAAAATAATACAACTTTGAATATCAGTATGGCTTTGGGTAGAGGTTTGCTAAAACCAGATTGAACTGAGTTGGGATAACTATTAAAAGTTTAATGCTTAATTTACATTTTGGAAATTTGCAAACACTATAAGTAAAGGCCTGAGTTATTGTTTTATTTTTTATTTTTTAGACTTAAAAAAGTGATAGAAAAATTTGTTTTCTCTGTGGGATACTTTCTTCCTCTCTCTTTCTGAAATATGTATATATGTATTTATTTGGACCACACATCATTTTAATTCCAACTTCCACGACCCTTAATTTCCATTTCCTTTTCTTTGTATCATCCATCTTCTTTTCTTTATTTCTTTCCTTTCAGAAAATCAAGGGTGTATAAGTTAGAAGAGTGCTAGTCTTGGAGTAACACCCCTTGAAACTTAGTACATGCTCCTTTAATAAGGTTTTATTTTTTTTAATTGTCACAGTTGTTAGTGACTCTTTCCTTCCAAAATAATATTTACTTATTGGTAGATGCTTTATATCTGATTATCTGTATACATGTTATTTCCCTCCCAGAAGAATGTATCCTTTTGAATTTTTTTTCTGCATTTGTACTGCCAGCATCTAGTAGAGGGACAGATACTTGGTACATATCAAGAAAATGGTGGCTGATTTTAATTGCATTACATTCCTAGCTATGTGACTAGTCACTTAACTCATGTCACTTAACTTAGTTAAATGGAGATAATAATACTTAAGTACTATTCAGCAAACATTCAAATAGGATATGATTGTGAGTCATTAAGTTCTCTCCCTTCCTATCTCCTTTTCCATTTTTCTAGCCTGGAGTTAACCTATGGAGATATCCTAGAAGAGATGACTTCTACAATGCTTGTGGTAAACTATTGATGAAGTATTATTATTATTATTTCTTTTACCAAAAATGTTATGAATTGATATGCATGGCTTGGACAGATGAACAGGTGAAAGGCTGACTAACTAAAACAAGTAAATGGCAAGAGTTTGGTAAGGAAGGCTTGGGGTGTCAAGACTAAGAAATTCTATTTTTTTTTTTGAGGCTGGGGTTAAGTGACTTGCCCAGGGTCACACAGCTAGGAAGTTAGGAAGTCTTAAGTGTCTGAGACCAGATTTGAATTCGGGTGCTCCTGAGTTCAAGGCTGGTGCTCTATCCACTGCACCACCTAGCTGCCCCAAGACTAAGAAATTCTAAACAAAGATGAGTTTAAGTAGACAATAGCATTAAGTAATGGACATATTAGATGGGAAGATTGTTACTGGGAAGCCAGGCTAATTTATATAGGAAGATACAAGGTTGATGGACTATTGAAAAGCCAAAAAGAGAAGCAAATCAGAAACCATGTCACGTTATTGTTGTTGTTCAGTCATGCTCAATTTTCTGTGACCCTACTTCAGACTTTCTTGGTAAAGATACTGGAGTGGTATGCCATTACCTTCTCAGGTGCCCAGGAAGTGTCTGAGGCCAGATTTGAACCCAAGAAGATGAATCTTCCTGACTTTGGTGCCACTGCTCTATCTACTGTGCCATCTGATTGCCCATTCTATACTACCTAGTTATTCCTATTTGTAATTGTCCCTGGCTTGAATTTTCTAATTAATTCATATTAATCTTGAAATGCTAGAAATTATAAAACACTCATTTTTTTTCAATACTAACATTCTAGTGAGAAGAAGGCATATTATCTTGCATAAAGAGCTGGTATCAGGGGCAGGCAGAAAAATCTGTATTTAAGTTTTGCCTTTAATAGATATAAATAGGCTAAGTCATTAACTAGAGGATGCAGGGACTAGAAGTGCCAGGTCTGGAGTCAGGAAGACTTTAATTCAAATATTGTCTCAAATACTTCCTAGCCATGTGACCCTGGGCAAGTCACTTAACCCTGTTTGCCTCAGTTTCCTCACCTATAAAATTAGTTGTAGAAGGAAATAGCAAACTGTTCCAATATGTTTGCCAAGAAAACACCAAATGGGATTATGAAGATTGAGAACCACTGAACAACAACCAAGACATTTTATTTCTTATTGATGCCCTAGATGAGGTGCTGATCTGTAATGGCAGAAGGAATTTTCTCTCTGTCAACATCTATATCAATAAAATTTCAAGTCTGGTCATCTCATCACTTCTTCCCTCCAAAATTGCTCTCTGCTAGAGAATTGACCTTTGAAAAATTCTTTATAAAACAAACTGGAAACTAGGAATATACTTTAACTTGGATTTTAACATCTTAACAAGAAACACTTTCTATTGAAGCAGTTCAGAACATCCAAGTTCTATGCATTTTCATTCTTATAACTACTTCCTAACTCAACCGCCCTTCTCACCCACTCTCAGTTATGAAGCCAAGAGTTTTTAGAGTGTTCTGAGAGCAGTTTCCTACTGAGCTTGGTTTTTCCCTTCTTTCCCTCTGAGATTTGATGGTAAAAGTCATACTAATTATAGTAATTTGCATGAATGACTCATGATATATAACTAATTATCATGCAACTCAATAATGGTGATTGTGCTTTTCACTAAATATGTATCAGACTGACTTTGTTGTAAATTTTCTTTTAATACTTATTCTGATTGTCTACATTTAGTTACCTAGTCTGTTGCTCATAGAATATATATATATATATATATATATATATATATATATATATATATATATATATATATATATACACACACACACACATACAAACATATATCTTTTATATATGTGTATGTATATATATATACACATATATGTATATATATATAAACAAATACAAACATGTGTATATATGTGTGTGTGCTTATGTGTAGAACATGGTTATAATGTAGAACAAAAATAAATATGAGAATAAATTATAAAAAATATAAATCAGAAATCACAGAAAGAATGCTTTGAGAATATATATGAGACAATAGACATTAAAGGAGCTCTTATTGGGTGTGAGGTAATTCAGCTTGACCAAAAAAATTAAAACCACTTCTCACCCCAAGATGAAATTCTCAGAGGTCTACAGGGTAGCAATATGAGAATAAGGATGTGAATGAAGTTTAATATGTTGGCTTCTTCCCAACATCTTTCTCTCTTCTTGACCCTGAAGAAAATTTGGAATTCCCTACATTTTTCTTTTTGTTGCTGGAGGTCAGAAGAACCTGAAGAGACTCAAGGGACTGGATTTCTTTTTTCCATCCTTATCTGTTCTATTTTTTCTTTCCCCATCTCATTCTTAAGCACTTTCAAGGCAATGATCTCTACCAGTAAGGATAGAGTATCCCACTAATGGGTTTTGGGGTTTAGTTTACAAGTATTTTGTGTGATCTTGCATAATTGACAAATGTAGTAACTTCTGGAGGCATCAATTTCTTCATCTATAAAATGAGGAGATTGGATGAGATAATCTCTAAAATCTATTTCAGTTCTACATATATTATTCCATAAGCCTGTGATGCATAGATAGCATAATTATTATCATTTTTCAGTAAAAGAAACTTAGTGGTTATATAGTTTAGACAGACCTAAAACAAAAACTAAATTATTTTTTAAAATTTCAAATGTTTTAATTCTCAAATGCTCTTTCCAAAGCATTGTGTTGTATTTGCTGAGTTTCTTCTATAAGCTCAACACTGTATGTGATACTGTTTTCTTAAAGAGGAAGCTTGTCTATAAAAATGGAATAAATCATTCTGACCACAAAGGTTATTGCAAGCAATAGGAGATAAATTTACCATGTTTCTCTTATAATTTTCCTTGTGTTCTTAAAAGCTCACTTAATCCTTATATAATGATAACTAGAATGGTACATATGACCTCCTTGGTCTTAATTCCTTTTAACATGAAGGGATAATTTAAAATACCATTTGCAATACCCAGAGCTCCCATTCCATTTAACCCTGTATGCTAAACCATTTTCTTCACCACAACAAAATACTAACCCCAAATCATAGATCTTTTTAGAGGTGGAAGGAAATTATTTCAACAGTAGCTAATCCAACTGCCCTCATTCATTTTATAGAGGAAGAAATGGAGACTTTAGATCGGTGAAGGGACAATGTTCATGCCAGAGTTGAGGTTCCAAAATCTGCTCCAATGTTTTTTATATTGCACAATGTTGCCACTCACTATTACAGCACATACAATGAAAATTTATTTTTGTATCTCTGTTGTTAAATATTTTGGTGGACAAAAATTACATATCACTTTTATTTTCAACAATTAGAATTAGAGAGGGAAGGATTCTTTACCTTTATTTTACAAATAAGAAAATTAAAGTTTGGAAACCTTAGGTAAATCAACCAAAATCACACAATTAGTAGGTCTGGCTACTAGATTCAAACTCCCTTCATTTAATTCTTCCTTTACCATTCTTCTTTGTTAGACCTCTGTACTGTGTGTATATCTGTCTGTTAGAGATCATAGACTGAGCTAGAATGAATGCTAGAGATCACTTTTCCAACCACTTTGTTTTAAAGCTAAGGAAACCTAGTGCTCATTGAGATAAAGTAACTTGGCTAAAGCCAAATTCATATTTGAATTCAGATTTTTTGACTCTAGATTCAAAGCTTTTTTCCCACTTGTACTCCATTGTCTTCCTAAGAAGTAAGCTCCATGAGAGCAGCAACTGTAACTCCTCTCAAATTTGTTTTTCAATACCTATGCCTCCTTTTAAGCAGGCTTAAATGATTTTCAAGACATGTCCTTGATAATATTTTATGACACTTCTTCCAGGCAAATCATTAGTAATATCTAACAGATAAATAAAAAAGATTTCTATTTTCCTCTGACTTACTTAAGAATTTACCTGCAATTTCTTTATGTTTTCTGATTTAATTTATTTGGGAATTGGGGAATGGCTGAATAAATTGTGATATACGAAGCTAATGGAATATTATTTATCTATAAAAAATGATGATCAAGGTGATTTTAGAAAAGCCTGGAAGGACTTACATGCACTGATGCTGGGCAAAACAAGAATACATTATAGGCAGTAATAGCATGAATGAATGATGATCAACTATGAAAAACTTGGTTCTTCTCAGTGGTTCAGTGGTCCAAGGAAATCGCAATAAACTTTGAATAGAAAATACCATCTACATCCAAAAGAAGAACCATGGGGAATTGAATGCAAATCAATACGCTATGTTCTCTCCTTTTTTTTTTTTTTTCTGTTTTTTTTTCTCTCTTCTGGTTTTTTCCTTTTGTTCTAATTTTTCTTTCCCAACATGATTCATAAAGAAAAAAAGTAAAATGAAATAAATTTACTTTGGAAATGTCAGAGTATGCATGATTCAGTTTTCCTAGTAATATATCAAGTTATTAGTCCTTGGACAATGAGTACATCTGAAGATTATTAACAAATAATGTGATTCTTAGCTCTACCTACTCACTGTTATGTTTTAATTACTGAGGAAGCAGATACTAGGAGAATAAGAATAATTTTCTATTTTTTTCTGTTTCTTGTGTTGCTATGGTCACCACTAGGTGACCAGAGTCTCTGTAGTCATCTAGGCTTGTTCACAGATAGTCAAGCACTGTATATCCCTGGGGCTAAGCTCAAGGCTTTTACAATTTGCTAAAACTGCATGATGTTCAATAAGCAAGGGTTCCATTCTACATGAAAAATCATAAGAGTTCTTCTGTAATAATCAATTACAAATATTTACTAAATGATGATAGTTGCTATAGGGAAAACTGTAATAGAGCAGACATTTGCCTAATGGCTGCTGATTACAATTCTTTGTAATTGGCAATTGTAATTGCTTGGGAATTACTCCTTTGCTCATAGCATAGTAGAGTTCAATAGGAGATAGAGTTGACTAGTGTCATGAATGTGGTATAGACACACCCTGTCCAAAACCTGTTCACACTCACACACTTTCCCATTTTTAGAATGTTCTCTGCTTTACTTGCATCTCCCAGTATCCCCAGTTTCCTTAACTCCAACCTTCTATAAGTCTTTGCCAGTTTCTCCTCCCCTATAACCCAAGACTTCCTCTTTAAAATAATCTGTTCATTTTCTATGTACCATATATATTCAAAACTATTTGTATGTTGCTTCCCCATTAGAATGTGAGGTCTTAATAAAATAAAAATAAATAAATTAAAAAAAAAAAGAATGTGAGGTCTTTGAAAGCAATGGCCTTTGTATCCTTGGTTTACTGCCCGGCATATAATAACTGTTGTTATTGTTCAACTATTTTAGTTTTTCTGTCTCAATGATCCCATATGGGGTTTTCCTGACATACTGGAATGATTTTTTCTCCAGCTTATTTTACACAGTAGAGAAACTAAAGCAAAAAAGATCATATAGCTAAAATGTATCTGAAACTGGATTTGAACTAAGTTCTTCCTGATTCCGGACTTTGAGCTCTATACACTGTACCACATAGCAAGCCCTGGCACATAATAATACCTAGCATTTTTATATATTGTTTTAAAGTTTATAAAGTGCTTTACAAATATTTTCTTATTTGATCTTCACAACAAGACTATACAGAGTATATGATATTATGATTTATATTTTGCCCATGAGATATAGAGGCAATTTTCATTCATTCATTCATCCATATATTTATTTGTTTGCTTCATTCATTCATTTATTTGTTTTAGTCAAGGTCACACAATGAGGTAGCATTCAAACTCAGGCCTTCTTGACTCCTAGACTAGTACTCTATCCAAATCACTCTAATGATTTAATAAGTTCTTGTTGACCAAAAGGCCTATTAAGTAACTGAATCTAAAAAATGATCAAAATAATAAATACATACTAGACTTTATATCATAAAATCTCACTCTGTGTACCCATTTATTCTCTTTTTCTAACTCAAATATATATAAGCCCTTCTAGCAAATTTCTTTAAAAATAGTGATGTCTTTTGTTTCTATATCACCTTTATTTCTGAACAAGCCCATCCCATGCACAAGAGATGTGATAACCTACTAAGACATCCACTTAGTCTAATAATTTGAATTGTGTTCTGCACTAAAGTAACATGCAAATAACCAGAGAGGGGTATTTTGCTATCTTTTCCAAGCAGTATCGTATCTTAGAGTGAGGAAGACCTAAGTTCAAATTCAGCCTTTGAGATTTACTGATTGTGTGACCCTAGCCAAATCATTTGGCCTCTATCTGTCTTAATTTTCTCAAATGTAAAGTAAGAATAATAATATCATTTACCACCAAGAATTATTGTAAAGCTCAAAATAAATTATGTTTGTTAAGTACTTAATGTAGTTACCTGACACATAGTAGGTCTTTAATGGATACTTGTTCACTTTACTTTCTCCCTACTCCTGGACTGAGCTTTTGGAATATTATTATTATAGAGAGATCATTTTCAATTTTATATCCTTTTTGTTTTCATTATTGTTAACATTAAAAACCTCAGCTATTTGGTCCATCAATTTTCTTTGTTCCCATCAATAATTATTACCATTATTGGAAATTATTGTAGATATTAGTCAATAGATCTGGTATAATTCTCTATTCCAGCACTTCTAGCAGTTTGGATGACCTGAGAGTCACTCAACATGGAAGTTAGTCTCCCTGGCCCTCAGTTTCATTTTTTCTGAATGAAAATTGGTAACTGAGGGTAACAGTATCTGCTTTACAGGGTTGTCAAGGATAATATAAAGATGTGTAGTGGGTGAAATTAGTATAGAGCATATTATTGATTATGACTTATAGAAGAGATGTAGCATAATATTCAACATGTATGAGCTCAAAAAAGATAAATGAGAGAAAGATAGAACATTACCATGATATTCAAGATGTAGTAAAATGCCCCAAGAAAGTCCTCTGAAATTTTGAGTAGAGGCTCTACAGTAATTTTTGGAAAACTATAGGCAAAAGTCCCTCTGGATGGGAGAAGTGGGGTTGGTTGTAATTTGTACTTGTGGAAGGACTCAAAACAAAGAGGACCACTGAAGGCCCTATATAACAAGTGACATTTACTTAGAACTATAAATTTTGCAAATTACTTTATAAATATTGTCTGATTTGAATTTCAGTATACACTATAAGTGTTATTATCATCCCCTTTTGTGGATAAAGAAATAGTCTCAGGAATTTTAGGTTACTTAGCTAATAAATGGAAAGAGATTTTGAACCCTGATTATATAATAAAATCCTGGATCTCAGAGGACCAGGGAAGTTGTAGGAACATAGCATCATAGATTTAGAGGAATAGGACCTTAGGCATCTACTCTAATTCTCTAATATAACAGATGAGGAAACTAAGATCCAGATGGAATTGACTTGTCCCAAATCACACAGGTGACAGTCAGAGGCAGTTGAGATTTTAAACCTGGTATTCTGATTCTATATATATCCAGGTGCAATTTCCCCAAGACACTAAAAAACTTCTGAGGGCCAAGTCTATCATTTTATGTCTCTTGTTATATTCTTCTCTATAGGCTGTAGAAAGAAACCACCATATTTCTTTCACTGTATTTCAAAAAAGGCACTCGTCTTTAAGATAGTCTGTCTTTTTTAAAGCAGGGGTCAGAGGTCTGTCCCTTCATGTCAACCACTCCTCTACTCCTAGCATCATGTAGGCAGCTCCATCCAGTCTGCTTGTCTCCAAGGCAGAATCTGTGAATGAGCCAGATTCCCACTTATTATTCTCTTCATGCTTTCTATCTTTGGGTGTATTTACAGAGCTTCAGGCTGCTGAATAACATGCAAGATTGTGCTTTGAAAGCATATTGATAGTTTAGCAGAAAAAAGTAGCATACCGGGAGCTTCCCCACCTCCAGAGCATCTGTGTGAGGAAAATGAAGATGACAGTGCATTTCCCAAGCCCCAGCCTTCCTACAGTGCTCCCTCCCATCCAACACAATTCTGAGTATTCAGGAATAAAGACCGACTTCTTATAAACCCACTGATAAAAATATTTCTTTCTTACATATCCCACGTGAGCAGTGTTCTGAGAAAGGCTATTTTAGCTGTAGGCAGAAAAAAATGTGCAAACCTTTATTTTATATATATATATATATATATATATATATATATATATTTTTTTTTTTTTTTTTTTACCCCCAGTACTAGAGGGAGTACAGACAGCCTCAGTTTTATATTCTTTAATTTTTCTGTCAAATCCTCTCTCAACCTCACAGAACTCTGGAGCCATTTAATCCTCTGTTTATTTTTATATTTTCCTTTTCTCATTCAGGTGTCTATTCAGATACATCCTCTCAGAAGCCAGAGTTTTAACCAAGGCTCTTTATTGATTTGCTCCTTGAAGCCTCAGGAGGCAACAGCTGAAGCAAACCAGCATCTCTCTATTTGCATTTTGTGGATGTCAGCAGAAGGATTCATTGTCCCAATGGCTTCACAATGATAAAGCAAATGTGAATGTAAATGGATACCACTGCAGTGCACAGCCTATGGCTAAGAATATGAAGCACACACATAAGAGGCTACTTATATCCTACATGTTCATCTTTTCTAGTGCTTATAAAATCTTAGGGCTCTCTCTCCATAGGGAGAATAATCATCCCCTCTATGCTAGAATTGTGAAGCTCATAAGAGCCCCTTCTATTTCTGAATAACACCAAATGTTAGGAAGTTCTTCAATTATTTTGAGTTCTTCCTCAGTATGAACTATAAACAAACTAGAAAAAAAGACGGCTTGAAGGTCTCACAGAACCGTGTTCGAGTTCTGACTCTGTTATGTATTGGCTGGATAAATTATTTAATCTTTTAGTGAGGCAAACTGTCTAAGACAATAAGTTAAGAGAAAGTGCTACCCTGCTTCACTAAAGGGAATTTCTTTATCTTGGAGTTCTCATAATAATCAATCTTATATATAGAATTCTTATTTGGGCTATTTTACATATATATGTATATATTTTTTCTACTTTCCAGCTGTGTGAGCATCTTAAATTGCCTAACCTCTGTAGGTCTCCATTTTGCCATCTATAAAAATAGGTATTTTAGCACATGATCTTGAGGATTTTTTCCAATGTTATATACTATGATGACTTGGACTTTCTTTTATTTTTTTCCTACTGGTACTAATTCTGGTCCCTGGAAATTCACAGAATAAATCTGATTATTCTTTCCCATGACAAGCTTTCAAACTATTTTAATACACTATTCATGTTCAGTTAGCCATTAGTCTTTTTTCCTATTAAAAATTTTATGACTTTTTAAAAAACGCAAGAGCCATTTCCCATTCCCCCCCCTTATCTGCTGATATCCTCCACTCTTATCTCTGATAAGAATAATAGCACACACACACACACACACACACACACACACACACATACACATGCATAATTAAACAAAAACTATCTATCCATAGCAAACATGTATGAAAGCATGTTTCATTTTCTGAATCCAAAGTTCCATCTCTATCAAAGGAGAAATTCATTTCATCACTTATTCTTTAGGATCACAATTGTTCATTATGTTTAAATTCAAGTAGGTACCAGTTTTGAGGAATGTTAAATAAATTCAGTCCATTTGATCTTGAGTTGCGTTCAAGGCTGATATAGCTTTTAGGAATAAGAAACGTATAGTTCAATTATACTCTGCCCTATTTAGCCCTTATCTGGTGTACTGAGTTCAGTTCTGAGCACTACCATTTTAGAAGGACAGATAATCTGGAAAGTATATAGAAGAGGACAATGAGGATGGTAAAGGGCCTTAAATCAATGTCAAAGGCATTTTATTAAAAGAACTGAAGAAGAATGAAAATAGAAGAATCAGTTGGGAACATGTTAGTTCTTTTCAAATAAAATTTGAAAAGTCGTTATACAGAAGAGGGATTTGTCTTCTGTGTGGCCCCAGATTGCCACTCTAATAGATATGCTTGAGAATTGCAAAGAGATATATTTTGGCTTGATGTCAGTGAAAAAATTATTAATTATTAGAGTTGTCCAAAAATGGAATGTAAAGTTTCCCTTTATTTGGAAGTTATTATAGCAGAGAATAAAACCTAGTGTGTGAGGGGAACATTTGTCCCAAGCAAGTGAAGACTTCTCTAGCACAATGGATGGATGAGAACAATTTGTTCCAAAATGACTATGAAGGTAACTGAAGCAGACACTAATCAAGCACTTGAAGTAGACACTAATCAAGCACTTAGAGCTTTCAGACATCAAATACATTAGGGTTATCCATTGCATCTTTGCCATCACCAGCCATCTTGACTTGTCCTGCCACTAGCCTTCCATGACTGTGGAAGAAAGAGTGATGCTGATGACTTTGTGCAACTCTGCCTCACTTAAATCTAGTTCAGGTGCAAATTAAAACATCACCCCATGGTCCTCTTCAAAAACAAAGGACAAAGAACAACAGAGAAAGGATAGTTTATATGAAGTGTGTTATAGTTTAGATTTCTTGTTAGATACCTTGTGGATTCATGTTGAACTAGCTAACTGTTGAAGTCTCTTCAAGCTTTAAAAATCTGTTCTCCTTCAGTTTATTGCAAAGGATAAAGATATTTTTTAAAAATTAGGAAGAACTTGATGTTCCAAGTCAAGATAGTATTTATGTTCATGTTTAGTGTAGTCAAAGCAAAGATGGAAACAAGACAGAGTTCAAAAAATGAAACCATTCAAAATATTAATGAACAGTTAGAGGCTTTATACATATATATCCTGAATATTTCTTCAAGAATGTTGAACATGCAAATATGAATTACTATCATAAAATATAAGGTTGATTCTGTCTTTAAAATAGTAAATGATAGATAATTATTTATGAAAACTTTTCTATGGGTAGCCAGATCTTTGATTGTTTAGAACAAAGATGAAGGTCAATACTAAATTAAAAGAAATCAAAAAAGTCATAAGAAAATACTATATGAAATTACTGAATAACATAGTCAAAAAGAAGTTTGAATTTGGAGTCAGAAACCTGGGTTTCACTCCTTTTTCAGACAGTTTAAAAAATTGCACTCATGGCTCTATCCAGATAAAAACATTCTTTCTTTAGTCAACATATTCTTAAATGTTTTGCCTCCTCCATTTGAATATAAGCTCCTAGAGAGCAGGGGATGTCTCCTATTTTGCATTTTCAATATTTGGCACATAATAAGGATTTAAAAATACTATTTATTTATTTATCCATTCATTAGTGAGTGAATATATATAGTGACCTATACGGTCACTGGCCTTGGGGTTTGAAAAAACTTCTGAAAGTATACTTCTCTGACATAGAGATAATCAATTACTAACTGATCAGTAGATTGGTGGATCAGGGGTTACAATACTCAAGAAACCCAAAAGAACTCAGTTTAATTAGGGTTTAGACACTCAATAGTTGTGTGACACTAGACAAGCTGTCTAATTCTGCTACCTTGTTTTTGCATTGTAAAATAGGAAGAATAATAGTACCCACCTCCTTGGATGAAGTTAAATGCTCTGAAAATCTCAAAGTCCTGTATAAGAGCTAGCTATAATTACATTAATTGTGGAAATGTTAAGCAATGTGTAAAGTGTTGAAGGCATAGAGACAGTTTCCATTTAAATGAAGGAGAGATCATGGAGGTATATACAAGATATATATAGAACAGAAATAAGATAACCTTAGAGGGAAAGAGATTAGGAATTAGAAGTATTAAGAAAGTTCTCCTGAAGACAGTAACATTCAAGCTGAACACTGAATTAATATATCATAATTTAAATCAAGTAATAATTGTGTTGTCCTAATGTAGCATAATTTATTCAGCCATCATTTAAATTTTTTTCATGGGTGTGGCTTCCCATTTTTCTTGTTTCCAATATATCAGCCATAAAAATTTCTATATCTATGTTTAGATCTATCTATCTATCATCATTCAATCCTATCATCTATCCATCCATTTATCTATCTACATCTGTTCTTCAAGTCCTGCTTCTAACACATATCACCTGTATGACTATAAACAAATCATTTATTCTCTTAATGCCAGAGACAACTCTCTATAACAATAAAGTACATAAACCATCAGTGAAGGGAATTTCAACCCTGGGTAATTTCTATCTTGAAGAAAATCATGGATCAGATCTTTTCTTGTTTTCAGAAAAAAAGGGGTAGGAGGAATTAACAAGATGGGATATTGCTTTCCTTGATTTGCAGCTTTCTATTTATTAAATATTTATGATCTTTTCATGTGATTATAGTTTGTAGTTCTTCTTTCATGTCCTTTGAATGTTGCTGCATTGAGAAATGTGCATTGTTTATTTTATAATAATGCATCTATCCATCCCTAACACAATCTGAATGGAAGAACTTTATCAGACATATTTGCTAAAAATATTTTCTTCAATTTGGCTCTTTTTTAATTTGAAAAAGAATACTTTTTGTTTGGAAAATAATTTTACCTTTATATAACTAACTCCATCACTTTCTCTTATCAATTTCTTCCCATGGTTTAATGTATAAAAATATCCTTCCTCTCCTAAAAAAGATAAATATAAGACATTATATATCTTTTTGTGGAAGTAATGTGTGTGAATTGAATTTAAGTGAGGCAGAGTTGCACTAAAATTGTCATATGTACATAAGAGATATACAAAGTGCATTACAAATTCAAAAAAGGAAAATTCTTTTAGCTATTTCCCCTTCTCCATATCCAGTTTAGATGATGACTTCATCCATAAGAAGGGTCAAGGAAGGCTTCTTGTATTCAACTCATTATTTAACTATTTAGTAATAATATGACCCTGGGCAAGTCTTTTTTTTAATCTGCCTGAGTGTTAGCTTCCATGTCTCTAGAATGGACCAAAAAATAGTATCTATATCAGTAGTATCTATATCTTGAAAGTCAAGATAACATATAAAAGTATTTCATTAACTTTACAGGACTATATAAAAGTTAGTTATTATTTTCAGAGCCCCCAGCAGGGAGTGCATGTATGTTTATCATCATCTTACAAATAAGGGAACTGAGACTCGGAGAATTTACTTGCCCAAGGGCACATGCAAAGGTATCATACTAATAACTCATATATGTATGGCATCAACATTTTTTTCTCATATGTAACAAAACCCACTGGGAACCACTTATAGGAATCAGTCATTTCCCTCTCTTCATTTCCATTTTGGATTATGACTTCATTCATGAAGATAGATGATAATATAGGTCAGATTGGATGGCCAAGTTCCTTTTATTATTTTCCCTAATTCCAGTTTTGTCCTAATCTGTGATCATAGGGACCTTTCTCGTTGAACTTTTGGCAGAAACACCAACCATTTATTTCTTTTTAATATGTATTTTTTATTCTTCAATTCATGGAAATGAATCAGTATTGTAGTGGCGTCATCCAAAAGAGAAAGCTAATTAACAAGGTCCTTCTTCCTTCCTTTCATAGACCTTGCCATGGTTTCTGCATGTAGTAGCCACAAGCCTGGAAGGAAGTCGTAACCATTACTGGGAAAGGAAATGCTGGGTTCAGCTGCTACTTGTAAGCCTGTTATGGGCTTGGGCCAAAATCTTGATCACTTGTCTTCATATCCATACACTTGGATAATAATAATACCTTGCATATGTATAGTGTGTAATACTTACAAAAGCATTTTTATTTCCATCATCTGCTTATGGTAGTGTGGGATAGGAATTCAGGAGAGAGATTAGAGCTCCATATATAGAATGGGAGTATCTACATGAAGATGGATGATACTTGAACCCATAGGAACAGATGAGCTCATCAAAATCCTCTGTGCTCTTCCCTGGTCAAACCATATTTGGAATATTGTGTTCAATTCTATGTATCATATTATGGGAAAACAATGTTAAATTGGACAGAATCCAGAGGAAGGCAATGAAAGAGGTAAAGGACCTTACAATAATAATATAAGAGATCAGTCAAAGGAATTGTTGATGCTATGAGAAGAAAAGAAGACTTAATAGGAACATCTAACTATCTATCACTTGGAAGTGAGCTTGAGCTTGGCTTTGTTATATTTTTTCAATACAGCCAACTTGGAGTGATAGGTAAGAGGTACAGAAAAGAGTTTGTCTTCATACAGAAAATTTAGAACACACAAACACAATACTTTTATCAAGTATTTATTACATGACAGGTACTGTGCTAGGGGCAGAGAATACCAAAAAAATTAAAAATTTCATTCAGGGAACCTTTTGGTGGAGGGGAGACAATTTGTATACATGTAAATATTTATAATCTCTCTACACGTAAATATTTATAATTTCTCTACATGTATAGCTATGTATATTTATGCATTTATAAATAACTTATAAAGTAATTTTGGTTGGAAGACACTAGTAGTTAGCTGGTCAAGAATGAGTAAAGGCTTCCTGTGCAAGACAAGGTCTGAATTTAGCTTCAGAGGAAACCAGAAATCTAAGAGGCAGAAAGAGGAAGGAATTTGTCCTAGCTTTGGGAGACGTGTATAAAGATATAGAAATGGGAGAGGGAATATTTTTTTGTGAGAACCAGCATAAAGGCTTTTTCAATGAGAAAAAATAAGAATGTATGAATGATTGAAAGGTATAACAATTCTGGAAAGGAATTGTTTGCATTGAGATGTAGTGGCTTACTTCTAACTTGTTGATCTCTTATGGACGCCATAAGGGGTGATACTTAAGTATGGGTTGGATTACAGGCTTTGCACAATCCTGTTCACCTCAGCTTCTATTATCTCATTTGACCCTCACAACATCCTTGTTTGGTTTATGGTATCCTTCCTCTGCAGATAAGGAAACAAGAGGTGTGGAAAAGCTTAAACCCTTAACCAAGGTCATAGCTAATGAATGACAGAGCCAGGATTGAAGAATTGGATCATACCAGAGCTGAACATGATTTTGGAGGGAACATGGGATTAGCATCTGGAGGACTGAGTTCAAGTTCTGGGTCCATAATTTACTTCATGCTGGACTGTGTATCTCATTTTATCCCTCAATCTCTCAGGGTCTTTAATTGCCAGATATAATACTTGCCCTTATGAGAACAGAGCTTTGTAAATACTAATAAGCTATGAAAATGAGTCATTTTTATTATCATTTGCCTAACTTGCTTAAAGTGACCCAGATATTTTAATGGCAATACTTGGGCCCATATTTCCCAACTCCTTGATAGGGACACCATTTTTTTTCCTATAATCTATTCTATACTGAAATGCTAACCCATAAATGGGTTTGATTTCACCCATAAGTAATTTCAAAAGTTCAAAAGTAACATTGAGCCTTATGATGTGAAGGTCTTACCATCTTTTTTGTTTACACAAGCCCTTTCTCCCTCAATTAAATATTTTAAACTTCTTAAGAGGACAGGGATCGAAATGCAAATTAAGACAACTCTGAGATACCACTACACACCTGTCAGATTGGCTAAGATGACAGGAACAAATAATGATGAATGTTGGAGGGGATGTGGGAAAACTGGAACATTAATACATTGTTGGTGGAGTTGTGAAAGAATCCAGCCATTATGGAGAGCAATTTGGAACTATGCCCAAAAAGTTATCAAACTGTGCATACCCTTTGATCCAGCATTGCTGCTATTGGGCTTATAGCCCAAAGAAATACTAAAGAGGGGAAAGGGACCTGTATATGCCAAAATGTTTGTGGCAGCTCTTTTAGTAGTGGCTAGAAAATGGAAGATGAATGGATGTCCATCAATTGGAGAATGGTTGGGTAAATTATGGTATATGAAGGTTATGGAATATTATTGCTCTGTAAGAAATGACCAGAGGGAGGAATACATAGAGGCTTGGAGAGACTTACATCAATTGATGCTGAGTGAAATGAATAGAACTAGAAGATCTCTGTACACTTCAATGTTATATGAAGATGTATTCTGATGGAAGTGGATATCTTCAACATAAAGAAGATTCAACTCACTTCCAGTTGATCAATGATGGACAGAAACAACTACACCCAGAGAAGGAACACTGGGAAGTGAATGAAAATTGTTAGTTAGCACTACTGTCTATCTACCCAAGTTACTTACTCCTTCGGAATCTAATACTTAATGTGCAACAAGAAAATGGTATTTACACACATATATTGTATCTAGGTTATATTGTAACATATGTAAAATGTATGGGATTGCCTGTCATCAAGGGGAAGGAGTAGAGGGAGGGAGGGGATAATTTGGAAAAATGAATACAAGGGATGATATTATAAAAATTATTCATGCATATATACTTTAAAAAAAACCTTATAAATAAATAAAAAAGAGGACAGGGATCACATTCTTGTTTTTCCTTCCCTTCTATGCTTAGTTTAATGTCTTGCATTTAACTATTCAGAGGCTGATATATACTTGTAAATTGATTGAAGAGATAATCATTGTGGAACAAAAAAAGATCTGGTCTTCAAGCCAGGAGGATTATCCTACTGGTGACACTTGTAAATATGGGTTCTTAACGTAGATTAGATAATTATCTAAAAATGTAAATTTCAGAGAAGGTGCCAACTTTCACTGGTAGAAAGAAAGAGTTCAATCCTCTGAGAATTTACTGATCACAGGTCTAGTACGTATTCAAACCTATGGACAAGTCTTAGCTTCCCTATCAGACTATAAACTAACTACATTAAAAGAGGACCAGATTTCATTTAAATTGTGTATGATCTCCCACCATACCAATGAAATCTAAGGCCCAGTCTCCATAACCTATTTCCAATTGATTGGAAATCAATTTGCCAATAGAAAATGACTGAAAATGATTTCAGATTAGAATTACTTGCAGAAAATTTGTACTGATAGAGGCCACAAAGTTGACGGGGCATATAAAATGCACATAAGTGAATAGGAAGAATCTTGTTATTTTCAAGATAGTTTTTTATTGACTAATTGGTTCTTACATTGTTTCAGACTGGCATTGTGTTCTTTATCAATACCACAGTTGACTAAAGGATAGCTAGGTAGAGTAATGGGTATAGTGTTGAGCCTGTAGTCAGAAAGACTGAGTTAAAATTTAGTCTCACATACATACTGTCTTGGGGCACTGGGCAAGTCACTTCACCCTGTCTACCACAGTTTTCCCATCTTTAAAATGAGCTAGAGAAAGAAATAATAAACCACTATAGTATCTTTGCCAAGAAAACCTCAAATGGGGTCGTGAAGAGTTGTATAAAGGTAATAACAATCACCAACTAGTGTCAGCGTTCAGGCAGGACAACATGATGAGTTTCTTCTTCTACTGATCTCACACCAAAACCAGGTCCAGGGCAGCAGTTTGAGGACACCCATTGTCTGCTAAGGCTCAAACAACTGGTAATAGCAAGATAATGGACATTTTTAAATCCTCTGACTAGAGCTTTAGAGATAACTAGCAAATAGTCTGAGGCTTTGATCTCTCAGGTGCTGGTGCTTGTATGGCTCTGCTTCTGATGGAGATTTCTAATTCTTAGGCTTAGGGTAGGAGGATATGGAATACAAGAAAAAACTTTTTCTCCTTGTTCTTATAATTATATCTAAATGGGATCTTCAACATAATCAGTATGATTGACTAAAAAAGGGGCAGGAATTATGTTCTTCTGAGAGTAACTGAGTCAAACCAAAGAACTCATACAGAGGTGGAGGCTATAGGGCTTCTCAGATGTTTAAATTATAGATTGAACACTGGACCTGGAGTCATGAAAATCTGAATTTCAAATGTGGCCTCAGATATTTACTAGCTGTAGGACTTTGAACAAATCAATTAGATTTTATATGCTTTAGTTTCCTTAATTGTAAAACAAGGATATTAATAACACTTACCTCCCAGGATTGTTTTAGAGATCAAAAGAGATGGTATTTAAAAAAATATTTACCACAGTGCCTGCACATAGTAGGTGCTTGTTCTCTTCCTTTCCTCTTAATCTTAGTCTTTTCAATGGCTGAAACTTCTTGGAAAGGGAATTCTAGGGATATTCCCAGATGACAGAAACAGATGAAAAAGTGAGATTAATTGGGATTCTTTGAACAAGTCATGAATAAGAAGAGCCCTATAAGAGTTTGAATTTCGAGCCAGAGTAGGAGAACGAGGAGGAATGTCTACTCATAAGATTTCATTGTATTACTCATGGTTTAAAACCATCAAGACCTCATATGAGTGAGTAGATAATGGTTTGTGTGACAAATGTAATGTTCTTTTTGGGTTTTCTGGAGGTCTTGGAGCAGCCTTCTTTTCAGTAATCACCACAAGAATAGCCATGTATTAAAGTTTAAATCCTTTATTACCTCCTTCACAATTTAGTTTCCTTGCCTGCAGCCTGGGGCCAGCTTTCTGGAGAGCCTTTCATACTATCCTTGTTCTCAGTGGGGTAAGTTCAGGAGGTCAGCCACCAAGGTTGCTGTGAGATAATGTGAATGAATCTGACTCTGACTCTGAGTCCCAGCTTATATGCTCTACCCTGAGTATAAACCAATCATATAACTAGGAAACCATTATTTGTTGTAAGATTAAATCAATCATACTGAACTAGAGAACTATTAATCATCATGCTAAACTAGATAACCATTGTCTCATCAATTCTACTGACTTAACACCTTGTAAGAATCCTTGTTTCAGAGTTCTGGTCCATAACAGACAAATATATGTAAGGATCAATAGAACTATGAGCTTGTTATAAGCCTATAAGGTGAAATGGAAGCCATAAAAAAGTGAAAAGAATCTTTGGCTATATTAAAAGAAGCAATATGTCCAATAGGAAGTAATCAATACTAGAAAAGTGACCATCTTCTTGTATGCTGCCCTGGCCATACCTCATCTGAAAATTGTGTTTGGTGTTCAGTGACAATGATTACAATAATGAATAAACCATTATTAAGCACCTACTATGTGACATAATTGTGCTAAATTAGGACTTAAAATATGAGAATAAGACTGTTCCTGCTATCAAGGAGTTCATATTCTAATGGAAGAGGCAAGAAGGGAAGGGAATGGAAGAGGATGAAAATTACTCAATGCAGGGACAGAAGCATGATAGCATCCCACAGTAGCTGTGGGAAATTATCTGAAAAGGTGTGAGTTTCAGAGCTGATTTCATCTTGCAGAAAGCTGATTTTCTGGAGGCAAGAAGTAAGGAAAAGCCACAGATGGGAAGTGATGAAGAAAATTCCTCTCATACTCTTCTTAAATGATGGGTGTTCAAAGTTTTGCTTCCCATATATGATTATTATTTATTAGTACCTTCACATATATGATCATTAGTACCTCATTAGTACCTTTCTGGTAGCTAGAACACATATGATTATTATCAGCTATGACTTAGCTATAGTCACATGACTATTGAATGTCAATATGAAAATTTCTTGATTTACAACATTAGTGGACACTGACTCCAGGACTTTCCCTTTCTTCTCCTCTCCCCCATAATCTTTCTCCTTTTTCTTCTCATAATAAGCCCAGTTAATTTGTTCTCTTCACTACCCCAAGCCACCCTAACTTTTCTTTATGGTGGCAGTACTGATTAAAGAACCAAGATAATAATATTTTCTTACAACCATATTGTGCTCTGAGACTTGCAAAGTGTTTTACATACATTATCTCACTTGTTCCTTACCAGAGGCCATTGAAGGATTATACCTATGATTATACCTATTTTTACAAATGAGGAAACTGAGGTATAAAGAAGTGAAATGTCTTGTCCAGAATCACACAGGTAGTAAGGTCTTCCCAGACTTGTATCCTGCATTCTATACATTAGACTTTGTTACTTCTGCAGAATGTTATACTTGGGCTACTTCATGTGTATTTTGATATTTGATATGGTGCTAAGGCCTGAGCCTGAACTGGTCTTTCTCCTCTTATTTCTAAGCATGAAAAGGTAGAAAGAAAACAAAAGAAGGAGGAAAAAATAAAATTGGCTTCCCTCCTCTCAGTTTGTGTATTAATACAGGAACTTTCTGGTGTTCTCTGGGATATCCTGTTGGCAGGAATAGGCTTCTCCAGACTACTAAATTTAGGTCACAGCTCAACGAAGAACAATTAGAAACCCTTAATATAGGCTAATTTGTCCAGTGACATGAAGCAGGACAGCTGTGCACACATTCTGATTAGATTGTCAGGGGTTATGGGCAGAAGGGGGATGAAGTGACAGAGACATATTCTTCTGACATTGGATCTCTTCAGTTGCTGATTTGCCTTTCAGCACAAGTAGAGGAAGTTGTCGTTGGTGACTGACCTCCACACAGGTGTTGGTGTTCAGGAAGAGGAAAATGATGGTCAGAACCGGGATTTGTAGCTCCTATGGAAAAAATGAAGCAAAACAACAAAATATTAAGCTTCACTGTCCATAAAAATGTTTCCTGGATGGGAGAAGAAAAGGTTGAGGAGAGAACAAGGAAAGAGAAATATGAGAAAGCATGATATCTCTAGTAGGAATCAGAATCTTTCTAGGGTCGCCATTTCTTTTTCAAAGCGATTTTTTGCTATGCAAGCTGCATATAAATATCCTTGAAATCACAAGACCCAGTTTTCAACTTCATGATCTTTGGCAAATAATTTAATTTTCATGAACCTCAATTTCCTCATCTGTGAAATGGTATAAATATTGGCACTACCTGACTCATAAAGTAACTTTGAGGAGCAGCTGAAACAATGGATGTATGAGGCTAAATATATGTGAACTAATTATCATTAGGGAATGAATGAATTAATTTTTCTTCTCTCTTCTTCCTCCTGTATCATGATAATTGGCTCTTTGAGATTTTGAAAATATGTCTTTGGAACTTCATGTTCTCTTTAATAATCCTAAATAGAAGATAAATAGTAATGTGAAAATAAGAAAGAGAAAAAGAAAAGTTGTAGTGTTTGTACACAGTCATGTCTCCCTTTATAGTTATAAATAAAATATGTGTCTATATGGAGATAATTTTATGTATAGTTATAATGTTCTTTTTTGATTTTCTGGAGGCCTTTGGGCAGCTTTCCTTTCAGCAGATTAATCACCACAATAATAACCAGGTGTTAAAGTCCAAATCCTGTATTGTCTCCTCCTGGTGCTTAGCTAGCTTTCTCCTGGGCCTCACAGGGGACTTGGGTTTCAGTGGAGAAAATGCAGGGGGCCAGGCCAGCCACCACAAAGCTGATGAAGATGAAAATGAATCTCTCTCTGCATTCCCCCTAGCTTAAATGCTCTATTCTAGGTATAAACCAATCATTATATCACTAGGAAACCATTATGTGTTGTAAGATTAAATCAGTCATACTGAACTTAGAGAACTATTAAGCACCACATTAAACTAGATAACCATTGTCTTTATCAATTCCACTGACTTAACATCTTGTAAGAATCCTTGTTTCAGAATTCTGGCCCATAACCTCTCCCACTTTCTTTTGTTTTAGAACATAGGTGGTCACACCCTCTCTGACTTCTCAAGGAGGTGAGAACCCCCCAAAAGGAGGTGATCACACCTTTCCTGACTCCTCAAAAAAGGAGTGAAAACACTAAAAAAGAGGCGATCACACCTTCCCCGATGTCTCGGGAAGGGAGATGAAAACACCAAAGAAAATGGGAAATCAAACTAGATCAGTGGGTTTCTGAAGGGTCTCACTTGAAACAGGTATATATAAATCCATCAACATGGGAGGTATTACACATAATTGCATAACAAACAACACGAATCATCATGAAGAATTATACATGTCCATAAGTCCTAGAAATAGTCCAAAACCAATCTATTGCCCATAACTTCATATGTCAGAGAATCCAATAATTTATGTCAGTTTTGAAGTCCTGCAACAATTTTATCAACAATTTTTCATCTCAGGGAATCCAATAATTCCTGGTTTTGAAGTTTTGTAAGTCTCATTATCAGCCATGCTCTTTCCGTGTCTGATGTTTCTTAGGTCTTCTCCTTTGTTTCTAGGTTTTTCTCTTTTTCTGTCTCTCTCCAATGGACAAGGCTACTACTACTGCTCATTGGCACCCATCTGATTACTTTTCCATCTGTAGAGATACAAGCAAACCGTCTCCCCCAAGCAGTTAACCTATTGGTTCTTTTATTCACCACTTTCTAGATTTCTCCACATCACCTGGCGATTATATCAGAGCTGCTTGCACTGGACACTGCCCTTCTGTTGGGTTAAAAAGCCTATATTCTCCCCAATTGTAATCCCTTTCTGCCATCTGATTGCTTCTCTGCTGACTGCTCATCTCAGAGTTTTGAGCTTCTAAAGACTCTCTGGGTGTAAACTCAGCTACCATCATGCCCCACTTGTTTTTTGTTTGACGTCTTGGAGCTGGCCCCCCTCTCATTTCCCTGGGTAAATTTACGTTCTGAGGTCCAGTGGAAGCCCTTGTTGCATTTTGTACATGGGATTTTGGGTCTTGTTCTCTTACTCCGTCCTTTCACTCTGTCTCTATGTCAACATTGAGCTTTCAGATGCCCTTACTTTACCACACTGAAAACATTGACAAGTCTCTCTGGAAGTCCCTTGCCAAGAGGGACCCCATCTCCCCATGTTCTGCATCATAAGTGGCTATAAAAGGTTCACTGTGGTACAGCGTCTTATGCTCTCCTCTAAAGGAGCATCCTTGTGTAATCCCAGTATGATTCTTCTAAAAACCTCATTAGCATTTTCCTTAGCCAGTTGTCTCATCATGAAATCCTGTAACTACATTTTCTCCAATTGTTTGTCTGACAGCTGTCTGCAGACATCCCATGAAATCATCAAAGGGTTCATTTGGACTTTATTTTTGTGAAGGCTTCCCCTCTATCTTTTCCTGGAAGAGTACTCTAAGCTTTTATAGCAGCAGCAGCAGCAATTTGCTCATATGTTACTATGGAGTAATTAATCTGTGCTGAATTATCTGCATACTGACCTTCACCTGCTAGTTGGTCAAAGGTGATTGGTACATTAACTCCAGTTTTCCTACTTCATTGGGCTTGTATCTTACATAGTTCACTATACTCTGTAAGCCACAAATTTTGTCCAGGTTCTAAACATGTCCTTGCTATAGATTTCCAATCACTAGGGGTTAAAATTTCATAAGCCAAATTCTCTAGTACCATCTTAATATAAGACGATATAGCCCTATAAAGAGTGCAATCCTTTTTTAAAACTTTGATTTTTTTTCAGATCAAAAGGAGTGTATCTTCTCCTAGGTTGACCTGAAGAATCTAATTCTTCCATCAGAGATTATGCATTTATCAAATCAGATATATCCTGTCCTTTTTTTAGCTTTAACCAGTGCCTTTTGTAGTGTAGGCTGCTTCATAGGTGGTGCTGATTGTGTTGTTGCCCCTCCCCCTCCTCCTGCTCCTCCATCCACAAAGGGTTAATTGAGACATAGGTCAGGGGATAGAGAATGCCTTAATGGTGAAGCACCACATTCCTTATTTTTATCACCTTCATGCTTAACTCCTTTCTTGTCTAATTCTTCATCCTTTTTACCTAGTTTGTCAGTATCCTCCCCCTCCTGCACTTTCTTCTTTTTTCCTTATTCTAATATTTATATAATTCCTTAAAGTCAGTTCATTTAAGTTACATGTTTAAAAAGTTTCTTTAGAAATTGAATCGGTACCATTATCATTGTGATATTCACATAGTTGTTCTCCTACTAATTTCCACTCTGGAGCTAATTCTTTTTCCCTAGAGAACCAAAGAGATGTGTATTTTAATATTTTGAAGAGTTCAATAATCTGCATCTAAGTTGCAATCAAACTTTGGTTTTTCATAAGTCTAACAATGCTCTCTACACATTTTCCTTAAAGTGGAAAAGGTTCCTTTCTAAACATTTGTCCCATTTCAGCTGAAGCACTTAGTTTAGCTCTTTACAAAGTTTCCTTCTTGTCTATTTTTGTACTTACCCTAATCAGGTGCCAAAATATAATGTTCCTTTTAGTTTTCTGGACATCTTTGGACAGCCTTTCTTTCAGCAGATTAATTACCACAAGATTAGCCACAAGATAAAGTCCAAATCCTTTATTGTCTCCTTCTCCTGGTGCTCGGCTAGCTTTCTCCTGGCCCTGAGAGGGGACTTAGTTTCAGTGGAGAAAATGCAGGAGGCCAGGCCAGCCACCACAAGGCTGATGAAGATGGAAATGAATCTCTTTTTTCATCCCCCTTGGCTTATATGCTCTATTCTAGGTATAAACCAATCATTATATCACTAGGAAACCATTATTTGTTGTAAGATTAAATTAATCATACTTAACTTAGAGAACTATTAAGCATCATGTTAAACTAGACATTCATTATCTTTATCAATTCCACTGATTAGCACCTTGTAAGAATCCTTGTTTCAAGTTCAGAGTTCTGGCCCATAATATATAGTCTTACATATCTATAGTGTTAATATACATGTTATGTGACTAATATAAGGAATCTGGATAAACAGATTAGGTTCCAGTATCAACAGGTGATCATACCCTTTTATTCTATTTGGTGATATCTGGATAGCACATTTGCTAAGTGTTGCCACTATCAAGGGCATCTTTCCCTCCTCCCACCAGGCCTAAATTCAGCTATTAAACACTATTTGCTTAGACAATTACAATAAGTTCTTAACTTGTTCTTCTTAGACTATTATGAATTATCATAATAACTTCTTAAATTGTTCTCCTCAATCTCTCCCCTCCCCTTCCTAATCAATTTTTCACAATGTTATCAAAAATCATGTTCTTGAAGAGCAGTTCTCATTATGTCACTTGCCTGCCCCCAAATAACTCTTGGATCCTGATAGAATAAAGCATATACTTCTGAGCCTGACATTTAAGATGCTATACTTATTTTTCCAGTCGTCTTGTCCATTACCCCTCTCTCCTATCTATATGTCCCAGCATATGTACCTCTGATCTTGCTTTATGCTATCTCACATTTATGCTTTTCTACAAACTATCCTCCCTTCATCTTCATCTTTATTTCTATTGAAATTCTTTGCTTCTTTCAGTTTAGGAAAATCATTTTGGATGTTTTGTAAAGGATGAGTAGGAGGATGGAAAAAAGAGACTAGAAGACCAATTAGGAGGCTGTTGTAATGGTGATAAGGGCCTAAGCTAAGGTAATATTTAAAAGAACAGAAAGGTAGAGATCTGTATCAGATTTAATAAGATATTAAGATTTGCTAAATGATTATAAATGCACAATAAAGAGAATGAGGATTCTACATGGAAGATTCAAATGGGTTAAATATAGCAATGAGAAATGGGAAATAAAGCAGATCATGAAGCTGGACAAAATATTAGAAAAGAGACTAGGGTTTAAGAGGTAGATTTGAGAGTCATCTGCACAGAAATGGTAACTGAATCTATGGGAGATGATGAGATAAACAAATGAGATCCTAGAAAGAAAAAAAGGGAAGAGCATTGGGAAATATCTATATTCAATGGGTGTGAAAAATTCTAGTAAAGAGCCTGAAAAGGAGTGGTCAAACAAGTAGGAGAACCAAGAAAGAGGAATTCTTCTAATAATGAAGAGAAGAGCTAGAAGACTGACTGACAGCATCATAGACTACAAAGAAATAAAAAATAATGTGTAATGAGAAAGATCTATCAGATTTTACAATTAAGAGATTTTTGATAATTCCAGAGGCAGTAATTTCATATGAATGGTGAGATTAAAAGTTGAAATGCACAAGATTTAGAAGACAGTGACAGGAGTGGCAATCAAGCCACAAGATGTAGATTTTTTTCCAAGGAGTAAAGCTGAGAAGAGAAAGGGAGGTATAAAATGATTGCAGAATAGCTGGATCATATAAGGATTTATTTTAATGATGGAAAAGTCAAGGGTTCATAAAGAGAGGAGAAGGAGACAGTAGATAGGGTAATTAAGATATGATAGAAAGAGAGACAGAGACAGAGAGGTAGAGAGACAGGCAAAGAGGAGAGAGAGAGATAGAGACAGAGAGGAAAGAGAGACAGAGACAGAGAGAGACAGAGAGGAGAAAGAGACAGAGAGACAGAGAGACAGAAAAAGAGAAAGACAGAGAGAGAGGGTGAGGGAGCGACAGACAAAGATACAGAGAGACAGAGATAGAGACAAAAATCAAGACAGACAGAGACACAGAGACAGAAAGAGATAGAGACAGAGAGAAAAAGAGAAAGAAGAAGAAAGAGAAAAATCAAAACAGAAAAAAAGATACAGAGAGACAGAGACAAAGACATAGACAGAAAGAGAGAGAGATAGAGACAGACTGTGACAGAGTGACAGAGACAAAGACAGAGACAGAGACAAATAGAGAGAAAAGAGACAGAGATAGAGAGAAATGGGCAGAGAGATAAGGAGACAGTAATTGTCAGAGTCAAACTGATACAGAACCAGAGCCAGAGCCAGACAGAGAGACAGAGAGAAAATGAGACAGACAGAGAAATCTATTTGGTTCATTCTAGACCTTTTTGGAATCATTCATATGCAAGACCGCCTGTGAGTAGGATGATGAGGGAGTATGACAGAGAAAGCATAATATTGGTTGTTGGTAATTGGGTGGTACAGGGTAGTGGTAAAAGAAGGGCAATTTCTAGGTCAAATAGGAGAAATGGAATAGCAATTAGGAAGAATTTTATTGAGAATGGGAGTCCGGTGGAGCCTAGGGGGTGAAACCCGCATTCTTAGGAGCTAGATAGTTTTAGGAGAGAGAGAGAGAGAGAGAGAGAGAGAGAGAGAGAGAGAGAGAGAGAGAGAGAGAGAGAGAGAGAGAGAGAGGAGAAAAGAAGAAGAAGAAGAAGAAGAAGAAGAAGAAGAAGAAGAAGAAGAAGAAGAAGAAGAAGAAGAAGAAGAAGAAGAAGAAGAAGAAGAAGAAGAAGAAGAAGAAGAAGAAGAAGAAGAAGAAGAAGAAGGTGAGAGAGAGAAAGACAGACAGAGAAAGAGACAGGCAAAGACAGAGAAAGATAGAAAAGAGAGATACAGAGACAAAGATAGAGACAGACAGAAAGAGAAAGAGAAAGAGGGGTAGATAAAAAGAGACAAGATAGAGACAGGCAGAGAGACAGAGAGACTGATAGATGACAGAAACAGAAAGAGGGAGACAGAGAGAAAAAGACAGGCAGATGATAGAGACCATGGCAGCAAAAGAAAGAGAGAAAAATAACAATAGGAACTATTTGCTGGAGAAGATGAAAGGAGATTGGATCAAGGAAATGTGTAGTGTTGGCCTTGGCAAGGAAAATAGGCATCTCTTGATCAGAGAATGGAATAAGGAAGGAGAAAATTATATCTCTCAATTCAAGATTCAGTGGAACCCAGGATGATTCAGAATATAGGCCTGCTTCTGATGGCTCCAGCAGGCCATGGACCAAGTTCTTATTTGGAAAGAATCCATTGATTTGCAGTAGGAATGCTCCTATAGTGAAATCTTCCTTTCCACAGAAGAGGAAATATAACCTGCATTGTGAATGGGAGGATTTTTCTTTTTTCACATTTGGCTGATCCAAGTCCTCCTTTTCCAAAGCAAATTAATGATAACCTTTTCTCTACAATGCGCAGCAACGTTCAAGCCCTGAAGACACTGTGCTGGAACAGATGGGTAATGTAATGCACTGCTATGTCGTAATGTGCTCAGAATGGAAAGCTGCACCCAGAAATTAAAACTCGTCTGGAGGTGCCAAGTAGCAGAAAGGTTTTAAGTATATGTTCTAGAGAGAAAGCTGGAAAATTCTCCACCCCCATCCCTTACCCCGCCCAAGAAAAAAGAGAGAACTAATTTCAAGCAAATTCATTGACATATTTCCCACCCCCATGGCTCTCTTTCCAGTCTCCCCATAAATGCATAGAAGACTCTCCAACCTGCTCTTGATTCTCTGAGCCCCTCAGCATTATTTTATCCTGTTACAGTGCAAAACAGCCTCTCAGGGATAAGGAGATAAGGGAATTTTGTATGAGTGAGGAAAAAGAAGGTATCTACAGAGGATCCTCTAGATTTTTTTGTACCCCATTGCTTAGCCACTGGTATGCTATCTAATGTCCAAGTGTGGGTAAACATATCAGAGCAGCCTTTTCATACCAAGACAGAATGTTTTCTTTCTAGCTACAGTAAATATGAGTAAATAACAACTCTGAAACTAATCATCTGTGTGACCCTAATTCATGAACATGATTGAACCCCATTTTCCTCACCTGAGAGTTTTTGTATTCCTAATAAACAATTAAACAGATTAGCAATAAAATTAAATAAAATAAGCATTATAACTATTGGATGAGCTATTGGAAAAAATTGATTTTTAACTGGAAATATTACATAAATGTATTATTATTATTATTATTATTATTATTATTATTACTAATTATGTGGAAGTAGTAATGGTTGGTTTAAAGTCATAATTTTAAAGAATTTTTTCTTATCTTATAGGTGAAAAGGTTTTGAGGACTTGAGTTCAGATCCTTACTCTGATATGTACTCTCTACATGACCTTAGTCATAGGTCTCAGTTTCCATATTTGTAAAATGAGGGGGAACTTTCCACCTTAGGATCTATAAATCTATTAAATGAGTTTTTCAAGATCACACAGTTCTTTCGTGGCAGAACTTAGATCTAGATATATTGGTCCCCCATTCAATACTTTTTGATTAATTAAAAATTGGACCATTCCTTCTTGAGTCTCTGTTTACTTGAAGGATTTCCAATCACAGTATTATACAATATATAAGAATTTGGAGAAGGGTGTCATATAAAGGAGAGATACTTGCTCAGATTTTACTCCATCAATTGAAATCGTCATGATTTCTGTTTGTTGTTATTGATGTGGTCAATTAATCTGATAGTTTTCCTAATATTAAATCAGTCCTTGAATGCTGGTTATAAATCTGACTTGGTTATAGTGTATTATCCTTGTGATAAATTGCTATAATCTCTGCTATTATTCTATTTAAAATTTTTGCATTGATATTCAACAGAGAAATTGGGCTAAATTTTTCTTTTACTGTTTTAGCTCTTTTTGGGTTAGGTATTAATCCTGTATTTGTGTCATATGCTGTTCTTACCATAACTCAAGATTGTATTACCTTTCCTTTCCTTCCTGAGACAATTGGGGTTAAGTGACTTGCCCAGAGTCACATAACTTGAAGTGTTAAGTGTTTGAGGCCACATTTGAATTCAGGTTCTTCTGACTTCAGGTTTGGTACTTTATCCACTGCACTACCTAGCTGCCCTCACCAGATCTTTTTCAAAGGAATGACTATCTAGATATCATTTATAATGTGTTATAGATTTGATATATATATATATATGTATATATGTTATATATGTTATGTGTTAAATATGTTATATATAACATATATAGAGATGTCTTATATATCCATGATAACCTCAAAACTAAAGTGAGAATTTATATTTATTGCTATTAAATTTCATCTTATTAGATTTGGTGAGCATCCATGGAATCATAGAATATGAGAATTGGGAGGAACCCAGCCCATCAAGTTTAATGAATATGCTAAAAAATTATCTTCAATATATACTGTGATATGTTCAATAAATGCTTGCCCAGTTTCTGCTTGAAGATCTCCCAGAAGGCGAACCCATCACTTGTCAAGGCAGCACATTACACATTTGAACATCTCTAATCACTATTACATTTCCCCTGATATTTAGCTTCAATTTTTGTTTTTGTAACTTTCACCCATTGCTTTTAGTCTGTTTTCTAGGACCAAGAAGAACAAGTCTAATCTCTTCATATGATACTCTTCTTCAAATTCTACCATTTTCCAAATGAAGTTGGAGGTAACAGGTAAAGAGAAAAACAGTCATTGTTTGAAAAGTTTACAATCTAATGATGGAGACAACATGCAAACAACTCTGAACAAACAAGTTATATGCAAAATAAAATATTTAATCAACAGAAGAAAAGTATTAGCTTTGAGGGGGATTTGGGAGATGCTCCTTATAAAAAAATGGGACTGTAGTTGGGATTTAAAGAAAATAAGACAGAGATGAGGAGGTTTATAATCCTAGGCATGGGGAAATAGCCTGTGAAAATATGCAGAAACTATATAATGCTAAAACTTAATTGCTCCAAATGGCTTTGCATGCAAATTCATAAAAAATATATTATGTTATGAGTCAGCAATGCAATAGTGACTAGAGATTAAAGTTTTTTCCATCCTCCCTCTGGTTTTGTTTTTGTTTTTCTGTCTCCCTCCTTCCCTTCCTTCCTTCCTCCTTCTTTTCCTTCCTCCCTCCTTTCCTGCCTCCCTCCCTCCCTTCCTTCCTTCCTCCCTCCCTTCCTTCCTTCCTTCCTTTCTTCCTTCTTTCCTTCCTTCCTTCCTTCCTTCCTTCCTTCCTTCCTTCCTTCGTTCCTTCGTTCCTTCCTTCCTTCGTTCCTTCCTTCGTTCCTTCCTTCCTTCCTTCCTTCTTTCCTTCTTTCCTTCCTTCTTTCTTTCCTTCCTTCCTTCCTCCCTTCCTCTCTCTCTCTCTCTCTCTCTCTCTCTCTCTCTCTCTCTATATATATATATATATATATATATATATATATATATATGTATGTATGAAAAAAAGCAAAAGGAAAAATAGACAACTGAATGA
Source organism: Sminthopsis crassicaudata (assembly GCF_048593235.1). Taxonomy (NCBI): domain Eukaryota; kingdom Metazoa; phylum Chordata; class Mammalia; order Dasyuromorphia; family Dasyuridae; genus Sminthopsis; species Sminthopsis crassicaudata. The sequence continues at coordinate 105,106,089 of NC_133617.1, forward strand.
ATTGCTAGAGCTAAAAGACTCATGGCATCTTCTAAATGATATTGAAAATGTATATGTAATTTTAGCATTTACATGGGCTTTAAACATGAATTTAAAAAGTTAGAAAAATCAACAAATAAACCTAAAATAAGCAGAAGAAATGAAATATCCAAAATTAGAGAGAAAATAAATTGTAAAAAGAATAGAAGTGATAAATATAAAAATTAGTTCTTTTAGTTATAAAAAATGCAGAATATAGAATCCGTAATTAACAAATGAGTAAAGTGAAAATAAAACTAGAAGAAATAAAAACATGTTATTGGAACCTCTGATGCAATTATATGTTAACAAGTATGAAAACACAAAAGAAATGCTGGAAAACCTTTAGAAAAACAAAATATAAACTGACAGATAAAAAATAAATCTTAATCTAGTCTCAGAAAAGGAATTAAAAGTAATTATAAAGAAACAAAGAAAAAAACCTCACATGGTCTTAAAGGAACACAGGAAAGTAGGATTTATGAATTGGAAAAGATAAATAATTCCCAAGAAAGTAGGATTTGTGAATTGGAAAAAGAAAATAACTCATTAAAAAAATTAATGAAATGGAAAAACATTCCATAGAGCAAAACAACTCATTTAAAAACTCAATTGGACATATACAAAAAGAAGTAAAAAAAAGCTAATGAAGAAAATAACTCATTAAAAATCAGAATTGAACAAATATAAATGATTGATTTATTGATACATCAAGAATCAGTCAAGCCAAACCAAAAAAATGAAAAATTAGAGAAAAATGTTAAATATCTTCTTGGGGAAATGACAGGCCAGGAAAATAGATCTAAGAGAGATAATCTGAGGATTTTTGGACTTCCTGAAAATTATGATGAAAAAAAAGAGCCTAGATGCTATTTTACAGGAAATCATCAATGAGAACTGCCCAGATGTAACAGAATCAGAAGGTAAAATAGGCCTTGAAAGAATTCATCAAATACCTTCTGAAAAAGACCCTAAAATAAAAACTCCAGGGAATATTGTGGCTATATTTCAGAGCTATCAGACTAAGGAAAAAATATTACAAGGAGCCAGGAAAAGTACAATTCAAATACCTATGTGCCACAATAAGGATCACTCAAGATCTAGCTGCTTCCCCATTAAAAGATCAAAGGGCCCGGAATCTGATATTCAGAAAGGCAAAAGAAATTGGAATGCAGCCAAGAATAAATTACTAGCTAAACTGAACATTTTTTCCATAGAAGAAGATGGATATTTAATGAAACAGATGAATTCCATTTGTTTCTAAGGAAAAAAGCAGAACTGAACAAAACTTTTGATCTCCAACCATAGGACTCAAGAGAAGCAGAAAAAGGTAAAAAGAAATCTTGAGAACTGTATTTCTGTTGTAGATATATAGAGAGTAAATGTATAATTTGATTTCACTGATATAAAATAAAAAATGGAATTAGAAATGGAAAGGGTATAGTGTCAGAAAAAGGGAAAAGGGGAGATAAAAGGAGGGAAACTACATCCCACAAAGAGGCAAAGGAAACCTATCATATCTGAAGGAATTTAGAGAAGGGGAGGAAAACTGTGTGAATCTTACTCTCATCAGAGTTAGTTTAAAGAGAAAATAATCGACATATTTGGTTTACAGAGATTCTTCTATCACCTCATTAAAAAGTGAGAGAGGAAAAGAATAATAAGGGAAGGGTACAAGAAAGAGGAAGGGATTCAAAGGGGGTGGAAGGGATCCTAAAGAGGGAGAGCTGTGTGATGCAATGGTACCCATAAGTTTAATACTGGGAAAGGGGATAAGGGGGGGCAAGAAAAATAAAAGCATAATCTGGAGATAATAAGATGTCAGGAAATAGAGAATTAGTCATTTTAACCTTAAATGTGAATTTAAATGTGTGAACTCTCCCATAAAGTGGAGGCAGATAGCAGAGTGGATCAAAAGTCAAAACCCTACAATATGTTGTTTACAGGAAACACATTTAAAGCAGGAGACACATACAGAGTAAAGGAAAAAGGCTGGAGCAGAATCTATTATGCTTCAAGTGAAGTCAAAAAAGGAAGGGTAGCCATCCTTATGTCAGTTCAAACAAAAGGAAAAATTGATCTAATTAAAAGAGAAAAGGAGGAAACTATATCTTGCTAAAGGGTATCATAGACAATGAAGCAATATCAATACTAAACATATATGCACCAAGTGGTATAGCATCTAGCTTCCTAAAGGAGAAGTTAAGATAGTTGCAAGAAGAAATAGACAGGAAAACTATAATAGTTGGAGATCTTAACCTTGCACTCTCAGAATTAGATCAATCAAACCACAAAACAAATAAGAAAGAAATTAAGGAGATAAATAGAATATAAAAAAATTAGGTATGATAGATCTTTGGGAAAAACTGAATGGTGATAGAAAAGAGTACACTTTCTTCTCAGCAGTTCATGAAACCTATACAAAAATTTACCATATATTAGGACATAAAGACCTCAAAATTAAATGTAGGAAGGCAGAAATAGTAAATGTTTTCTTTTAAGATCATGATGCAATAAAAAGTACATTCAACAAAAAGTTAGTGGTAAATGACCAAAAAGTAATTGGAAACTAAATAATCTCATCTTAAAGAACGATTGGGTAAAACAGCAAATTATAGACACAATTAATAATTTCCTCAAGATAATGATAATGATGAGACATCATACCAAAATTTGTGGGATGCAGCCAAAGCAGTAATAAGGAGAAATTTTATATCTTTAGAGGCTTACTTGAATAAAATAGAGAAAGGGAAGATCAATGAATTGGGCTTGCAACTTAAAAAGTTAGGAAAAAAATAATTTAAAACCCACAATCAAATACTATACTTAAAATTCTAAAATTAAAAGGAGAAATTAATAATATTGAAAGTAAAAAAAAAACTATTGAATTAATAAATAAAACTAAGAGTTGGTTTTATGAAAAAACCAATAAAATAGTTAAACCTTTGGTAAATCTGATTAGAAAAGAGAAAGAGGAAAATCAAATTGTTAGTCTTAAAAATGAAAAGGGAGAACTTTCCACCAATGAAGAGGAAATTAGAGCAATAATAAGGAGTTACTTTGCCCAACTTTATGCCAATAAAATTGATCCAAAAATATAGGTTTCCCAGATTAATAGAGGAGGAAGTAAATTGCTTAAATAGTTTCATTTCCGAAAAAGAAATAGAACAAGCTATTAATCAACTCCCTAAGAAAAAAATCCCCAGAACCAGATGGATTTACATGTGAATTCTACCAAACATTTAAAAAACAATTAGCCCCAATGTTATATAAACTATTTGAAAAAATAGGAAATGAAGGAGTCCCACCAAACTCCTTTTATGACACAGACATGGTACTGGTACCTAAGCCAGGCAGGTTGAAAGCAGAGGAAGAAAATTATAGACCACTCTCCCTAATGAATATTGATACTAAACTCTTAAATAAGATATTAGCAAAAAGACCACAGAAAGTCATCCCCAGGATAATACAACATGACCAAGTAGGATTTATACCAGGAATGCAAGGCTGGTTCAATATTAGGAAAACTATTAGTATAATTGACCATATTAATAACCAAATTGACAAAAACTATATGATCATCTCAACAGATGCAGAAAAAGCATTTGATAAAATCCAACATCCATTCCTACTAAAAAAACACTTGAGAGTATAGGAATAAATGGATTTTTCCTTAAAATAATGAGAAGCATCTATTTAAAACCATCAGTAAGCATCATATGTAATAGGGATAAACTGAAACCATTCACAATAATATGAGGAGTGAAACAAGGTTGCCAACGGTCACCATTACTATTCAATATTGTATCAGAAATGCTAGCTTTGGCAATGAGTTGAGAAAGAAATTAAAGGAATCAGAGTAGGTAATGAGGAAACCAAATTATCACTCTTTGCTGATGATATGATGATAAACTTAGAGAACCCCAGAGATTCTACTAAAAAGCTATTAGAAATAATCCACACTTTTAGCAAAGTTGCAGGATACAAAATAAGCCCACATAAGTCATAAGCATTCTTATATATCACTAACAAAATCCAACAGTTAGAGTTACAAAGAGAAATTCCATTTACAATAACTATTGATTGTATAAAATATTTAGGATTCTGCCAAAGGAAAATCAGGAACTATATGAGCAAAACTACAAAATACTTTCCACACAAATAAAGTTTGATCTAACCAATTGGAAAAATATTAAATGCTCTTGAATAGGGCGAGCAAATATAATAAAGATGACAATACTACCTAAACTAATCTATCTACTTAGCGTTATATCAATCAGACTCCCCCAAAACTATTTTAATGACCTAGAAAAAATAACAACAAAATTCATAAGGAAAAACAAAAGGTTGAGAATTTCAAGGGAATTAATGAAAAAAAATTAAATGAAGGTGGCCTAGGTGTTCCACTGCTAAAATTATATTATAAAGCAGTGGTGACAAAAACCATTGGCTAAGAATGATCAGTGGAATAGGTTAGCTCCAAAGGATAAAATAATCAATAACTTTAAAAATCTAGTGTTTGACAAACCCAAGGACCCCAGCTTTTAAGATAAGAACTCAATGTTTGACAAAAATTGATTGGAAAATTTGAAATTAATATGACAGAGACTAGGCATTGACCCACACTTAACACCGTACACCAAAATAAGGTTAGAATTAGATTATAAATAAATTAGAGAAACATAGATTAGTTTACCTCTCAGATCTGTGGAAGAAGAATGGATTTTATATCCAAAGAAGAACTGGAGATCATTATTGATCACAAAATAGGAAACTTTGATTATATCAAATTGAAAAGTTTTTGCACAAATAAAACTTAATGCAGATAAGATTAGAAGGGAAACAATAAACTGGGAAAACATTTTTACATCAAAGATTCTGATAAAGGCCTCATTTCTAAAATATATAGAGAATAGACTTTAATTTATAAGAAATCAATCTCCAATTGGTAAAAGGATATGAACAGACAATTCTCAGATGAAGAAATTGAGACTATTTATAGCCATATGAAAAGATGCTTCAAATCATTATTAATAAAAGAAATGAAAATTAAGATAACTCTGAGACATGACTTCATACCTGTCATATTAGCTAGAATGACAGGGAAAGATAATGTGCAATGTTGGAGGGGATGGGAGAAAACAGGGACACTGATAAATTGTTGGTGGAATTGTGAATACATCCAGCCATTCTGGAGAAAATTTGGAACTATGCTCAAAAAGTTATCAAACTGTGCATACCCTTTGACCCAGCAATGTTACTACTGGGCTTATATCCCAAAAATATCTTAAAGAAAGGACTTGTAAGTGCAAGAATGTCTGTGGCAGCCCTCTTTGTAGTGGACAGAAACTGAAAACTGAGTGGATGCCCATCAATTGGAGAACAGCTGAATAATGTGTGGTTTATGAATATTATGGAGTATTATTGTTCTGTAAGAAATGACCAATAGGATGATTTCAGAAAGGGCTGGCGAGACTTATATGAACTGATGCTGAGTGAAAGGATAATGACCAGAAGATCATTATATACTTCAACAACAATATTATATGATGATCAATTCTGATGGATGTGGCCTTCTTCAACAATGAGATGAACCAAATCATTTCCAATAGAGCAGTAATCAATTGAACCAGCTATCCTCAGTGAAAGAACTCTAGAAGATGACTATGAACCACTACATAGAATTCCCAATCCCTCTATTTTTGTCCATCTGGATTTTTTATTTCTTTCAAAGGTTAAGTGTACATTATTTCAAAGTCTGATTCTTTTTGTACAGCATACAGTATGGACATGTATACATACATTGTATTTGACTTATACCTTAACATATTTAACAGTTATTGGTCAACCTGCTATCTGGAGCAGGGGGTGGGCAGAGGGAGGGGAAAAATTGGAACAAAAGGTTTTGCAATTGTCAATGCTGAAAAATTACCCATGCATATATCTTATAAATAAAAATCTATAATAATAAAAAGAAATAATTCATTATGACTGAGTTGGATTTATGCTATGGAGGAAAATAATCAAAATAATTAATCATATTAAAAACTAAAACATTCCAAACCAAATAATTGTTTCAATAGATGTAGAAAAACATTATTTGACAAGGTACAACACGTTTATGCTAAAAATATATCCTGCAAAGTATGGGCATAGAGGGATTTTGTAAAAATATCATTAAAAATCATCTATCTAAAGCCAAAAGTAGGCACTGTTCAAAATGGAAGTGTATAATAAATACAGGTATAAAGAAAGGATAGTTTATTTTTCACTTCTGTTGAAGGAAGTAATTTGTGACCAAAGAAGAAATGGAAGTCATTATTGAACATCAAATAGATAAATCTGATTAAAGTTAAAAAGTTTTTGTACAAACCTAATGCAGACAGAATTAGAAGGAAGCAATAAATTGGGAAATCATTTTTATATTCAAGTATTCTGATAAAAACCTCATTTCTAAAATATAAAGAGAATTTAGAGCCATTCTCCAATTGATAAATGGTCAAAGGATATGAACAGACAATTTTCAGAAGAAGAAATTGAAACCATTTCTAGTCATATGAAAAGGTGCTCTAAATCACATTGATCAGAGAAATGGAAATTAAGACAACTCTGAAGTACCACTGCAAACTTCTCAGATTGGCTAACATGACAGGTAAAGATGACAAATGTTGGAGGGGTTGTGGGAAAACTGGTACACTAATGCATTGTTTGTGGAGTTGTAAACTGATCCAACCATTCTGGAGAGCAATTTGGAATTATGCTCAAAAGGTTGTCAAATCTTGAATACTCTTTGATTCAGCAGTGTTTCTACTGGGCTTACCTCCCAAAGAGACCTTAAAGGAGAGAAAGGAATCTACATGTGTAAAAATGTTTGTGGCAGTCCTTTTTGTAGTGGCAAAAAACTGGAAACTGTGTAGATGCCCATCAATAGGAGAATAGCTAAATAAATTATGGTATATGAATGTTAGGGAATATTATTGTTCTATAAGAAATAATTAGCAGGATGATTTCAGAGGGGCCTAGAGAGACTTACATGAACTGACGCTAAGTGAAATAAGCAGAACCAGGAGATCATTGTGCATGGCATCAGCAAAATTATATGATGATCAATTCTAATGTACATGGTTCTTCTCAATGATGAGACAATTCCTGCCAGTTACAATGATCTATGATTATGAGAGCCATCTATATCCAGAGAGGTCTTTGGGAACTGAGTGTGAATCACAACATAGCATTTCACCTCTTTTGTTGTTGTTTGCTTGAATTTTCTTTTATTTCTCATTTTGTTTTCCTTTTTGATCTGATTTTCCTTGTGTAGCAAGATAATTGTATAAATATGATTTACATATATTTTACCATGTTTAACATATATTGAATAACTTGTCATCTAGGGTAGGAAGTGGAGGAAATGGGGGAAATTGGAACACAAGATTTTGCAAGGGTCAATGTTGAAAAATGATCCTTGCATATATTTTGAAAATAAAAAGCTTCAGATTAAAAATATCCATACCTTTTAACTCAATTCATTACTTAGTTTATACTCCAAGCAAGCCATGTTATGTGAAGAAACTTCACGAACACCAAAATATTTATAGCACTGCTTTTTGTGTTAGTAAAGAATTAGAAACAAAGTAAATACCAATCAATCAGGGATGGATAAAATTCAATATATGAATGAAATGACATAATCTTATGTGGTAAGAAATAGCAGTTAGCTAAGTAGTGTAGTGGATAGATACATTGGCCCTTGAATCAGGAGAATCTGAGTTCAAATCTGACCTTAAATTTACTAGATGTGTGACTCTGAGCAAGTCACTTAACCCTTTTTGCCTGGGTTTCCTCATCTATAAAATGAGCTGGAATCCCAAATATGGTCATAAAGACTTGGATATGTCTTATAAACTAAACAACAACAAAGAAATGATGAATGTGGAAAGCTCTATATGAATTGGTGAGGAGTAAAGTAAGAAAAACTCCAAAAAACAAAATAAAAACCCAATATACATGACAATGTAAATAGAAAACACTGAAAAATTAAAACTGAATGATGCTGATTTTCAGATTTCTATAATATATAAATTGGATGTGCCAATTTTCTCTTTTCCATTTTTTTATTTAAATAGATTTTATTTATAATATGATATGGCTCTCTAGGGAGGGCAATGAGAGGAATACTGGGGAAATCTATGATAATGTAAAGAACAAAACACATCATTAAAGTTTAATTTAAAAAGAAATGAAAAGAAAACTCAGAGTTGGGAAATAGAATTTCTTCTTTGAAGAACATCAATTAGTCTAATTGTCATTAGATTTCAGAGAACATTAATGAGAAAAATACTTAAGAAGACTGCTAGTGTCTTGTGATGCATTGGGTCATTTGATCAAGTAGCAGTAATTCACATGTTTTGTATTTTACAGGTTAGAAAGCATCTTTCTCACAACTGTCCTTGAGGCAGATAGAATAAGTATTATCATTATTTTATGATTATTAAAGTGAGTATCAGAGCATGAGCATGCTTTGTAGCAAACCTGAGATTCAAAGATAAGTCTTCTAAGTCTGAATCTTGTGCTCTTACTAATGCTCCTTATAATGTCTCTGCTAACTATGTTGGCCTTCTGGGAGAGCTTAGATATTAACAGATGACTACTGGAAATGTGAAACTTTAATCCAAATGAATGAAAATTCAATAATAGTGGCATTATAGACAATTTAGATGCAATAAAAATATTTGTCACAGAGTTTCTCAGCATAACCTGAGGCAACTGTCTGGCACAATGGACAAAATGCTCAGTCTGGAATCAAGAAGCCCTAAATTCAAATGTGAATGTAGATACTTAGTAGATATGTGATTGTGGCAAGCCATTTAACAGTCATGGGTTTCTTCAACCACAAAAATGAAGATAACAATAGCATCTGAGTTTTAGAGTTTTTATGAGAATTAAATGAGATTATACTTGTAAATTGTTTAGCACATAGTAGGTATTCTATAAACGTTTGTGCCCTCTCTTCTTTCCTTGAATCATGACATGTAGATTGCTGCTCCAGTAATAATCTGGGATGCTTCAAACACAATAAAACCCTGATAATATTAAATGCAAGGAACCAGAAAGAGAAATGAACATTCAATTAAGTCTCTGATTATCTATTTGTCTCAAAGAACAACAGTAGGTCATCCATTCATCTGAATTGTAACTGTCACTTTAAATTATGCCTTTGTTTTAATAAACTGATACAAGTTAATGAGATTTCTTTAAACAATTAGTTTTCTCTCTAGACTAAATAATTCAAATTCCTATAACACTTCTTCATGAAATAACTTTTCTTGGCATCTAATTGCTTTATTTTCACTTGAAAAACAGAGTAAAGATTTTGACAAGTATTAAATACCCCAAGTATAATTGTAAGTTTTTAATGTATGGAACTATAAACTACTTCAAAGCAGGATTCTTTCATTTTTATATTTAAATATTCAGTATTTAGCACAGTGGGTAGTACATAGGGATGCTTCATAAATGCCTATTGATTTATATATACATATATGTATATATTATGTACTGATTTGTTTATGTATTTATATGTAGCAATAATACTTTCTTTTCTTTTTTGACAAAGCATTGTATCACTATGTTATTGATTTATCTTTGACAATCCATTTTAATTTTTAGGATTTTTAGCTCTTTTACCCTTCTCAAAATATTTTTTCCATTATCTTCTTGTCTATGCAGAAATTTTCCACCCTAAACTCATAGTGGAGAGTTTCATGCTGTCAGTTGAATTGAATTGTCCAAATTCATGCAACTAGTTAGTAGCAGAGATGAGGCTAGAATATAAATATTCAGCTCAATTGTTTTATTAAGCAAGATTGTATATTTTTGCCTTAACTGGCCACTATCCATTTGCATGTCTACTAGGAGGAGAAAATAGCTTCCAACCATGCCATATATCTGGGTATTCTCTTCTTTGCTTCCAAGAGTTGAATGAACTTGCCTCTTTCTTTTGGATCTGGAAATATGTGATAATGATTTTCAAGTCAATATTAAACAAAAGTGTGAAGCAAATGACACTTAGATTTCAAAAGATCTAGATGGTCAATATAAGGAAGACCAAGCATTTAGAGTAGATAAAATCATTTTTACTTTTCATCCTAATGTTTCAACATTGTATTATAAAAAGATAAAAATTGAAATAACTGAAAGTACTTTGAAGAGAAACATAGCTCATATCATTGTGTACATAACAATTAACATAGCAAGATTATTTGCTATTGTCATATCACAACATAATTATCCTCCATCTAAATTCTATTCAAGAACCTCATCATAATGAGGAGGTGACCCTGAGTCCTAGAAGTTTATATCCGTGAAACATAAACTCTATTAATTTCAATCAAGTTGGAGAGATTTTGTATGTGAGGCCAGGGAAAAGCCTGTGAATGTGTTATCCAAAGTCTAGCTTTTTAACTGTTTAAAGAAGCTCATCCCTAGCAAGTTACCTTCAAGATAAAGGATTTCTTAAACCATAATTCCTCATGAAGATTATCTTTAAAGATATAGATTGCCCATGATTTATTGTTTAACATGAATATAGATTTCATGCACTATCTCATTTGAACTTCACAACAGCCTTGTAAAGTAGGTACTCCTTGTATAGGGTATCCCAAAAGTCTTAGTGTGGTTTTAAACTTCTGGGACTCCCTGTATTATACTCCCTGTATTATACCAATTTTATAAATGTGAAAATTTTGGTTGATAGAGCCTGACTTCCCTTTGTTCATATAGCTATTAAGTATCAATGGTATTATGTAACTTAAGTTTTTCTGACTTCAAGTATATTACTCTTCAGTATGCTAAATTGTCTTTCTATAACACATAGATATATAATGTCTCTATATGCATACACATATACACAAAATATAGGGTATATTTTATAGACTTATGTGTAGCTATGTATGTGTGCTATTCTCATAATCCAAAGTATAGCCCAAATGCCAGAATTCCCAGGGAACTTTTTGGAAAACTTTAAGGAGAAAGTGATATTTTGCTCATCTGACATCACAATAAATTTTTTATTCTTGTATACATGTATCATATTGTTTATATCATTTTCATATTATATGTATATATCAATTCACTCAGATTATAAATAGTTCCAGGCAAGGAATAGATTTTTATTTCATAGTTCCCTCAGCATATAACATAGTTTCCTCTACACAGTATTAAAAAAAATCATATATATATATATATATATATATATATATATATATATATATATATATATATATATAAATGAATGAATAGAACTTTTTCTTATGGAAGTTCTCTCCTCCCCTACATGAAACATTAATCAACTATAGCCCTGACTATCAAAAGGGTCAGAGAAAGAAAAACAATATAAACAAAGGCTTTGAAAGAAAAAGAAATTACTATTTTCAAACTCACCATGGTGTTTAAAAGATGAATTCCTGGCAGTAGTGTGGAATATCAACAACCCACCAGTCTTATGAAATTTTCCCCAAGCATGTTTCCAAGGTGTTTGATATTTGGAAGGAAAAATATTGATGCTTTGTTTTCAATAGTGTGTGTTTATCTCTCTGATTAATTTAAAATATTACCATATGTTAAAAATATAAGCATAGACAGCTGCTGCAACTAGGGCAGGGTATTGAGGCTTTGTCTAGTGTGCTGAAATTTATTTAGATAGTATTTGTACTCTTATAACTGATAGAAAAACAAAACAAAACAAAACCCCTTTACTTTGCATATAATTAGCATGAATAATTATTTGAAATAAGAAGCTACCAGACTGTGCTTTTGTTGCTCTGTAGTGGTTTTACTCCAGGTGAATTCTTCTGAAAGGCATTCTTGAAGTGTCTCATTCATCTGGATGACATCATCCACTTTTAGGTTCTCTCCATGGAAAGAGGTTTTGATATACCTTCCTTTATAGGGGCTTGTATCCCAAAATCCAGGATCTTTCCCTGCTTAAGTCTCTTGACCTTTCCTTCTCAATAGCTTGCTGTAGGCATGTTTTATGATGCTGGTCCTAAGTACCAGAATTCCTGGTACTTGGCACATTTAGTACTTCAAATACGGGACTAGTTTGATAACAACATAATAAATTTTTAGACCAGGAATTAGAAGACCTCAGTTTTAGTTCTAGTTCTGCCACTAATAAAAGCAAGCAATACATTTTCATAACCTTTTGTATTGTTCTTTCCCTCCCATTTATTTATCTTTAAATTTATGGAATAAAACAATTATTTCCATAACATAGTATAATAAAAATGATGATTGCACATGGAAAAGCAAATCCATTATGTACAACTTGCTATTTCTTTTAAATATTATAATAAAGCCATCATATAAATTCCCCACCTTTATTCTTTCCTCTCTCACTATCTTAGAGACAGCTACCATTAAACACAATAGGTATATATGTATTTATACATATATATGTAAAATCATTCTATACATACTTCTATTTCTTAGTTCTTTCTCTGAACACAGATAGCATCTTTGTTCACATGTACTTCAGAATTAATTCTTCTACTTATAATAGCCAACATGACTTATTCACTCAATCATTCCTAAATTCTAAATTGAAATAAATACAAAATAAGAAAAACATAGAATAGAAAAAGAAAAATGGAAAAAGAAAAGAAAACTTTATCATGTGCCCAGCAAAACATCAAGGAGGATTCAAAAAAGATAACAATAAATTTCCATTTCAAGAAAACATATATATTAATAGAAGAAATTATATTTATGTGTCCATCTTTTCTTTGCTTCCTTATAGGTTATTATTTTGTTCTCTGCTGTGAACTTTTTACTTTATTATTTTTCCCTTTCATTTCTCTACAGTAAAACTACAGTAAAAACACAGATATAAATATATACATATGCATTCAGACCCACCCACAGACCCACACACATATACATATATCAATATACACACCCATATAGACCTATATGCATATCTACCCACATATACTCATATATATTATATATAGTGCCTATATATAAACATACATATGCCTTTATTCATATGTAAATATGCATCTAAAAGAATAATCAATATGTAGATTTCTATAATATAGATTTCTCTCTTGATTGAATCTTTTTAGCTTTATCTAAATTCAATGAATGTGAACCTAAGTTTTTTTCCTAATAAATTATTTTCCTTATCTTTGTTGTAATACTTGTGAATATCTCTTATCTTCTATGCTACTAATTCTCCTATGTTAATTCTGCTCCTTAACTAGCCTTGCTATTATTTAACCTCCTTCACCGATGTATCACTTCCTTATGTTCTCCCTCTGCCTTCCTTTTTTCTCTCTTTCCCATTACTCTATATATTCTTCTATATCATACATCATCTTGTATTCCTAAGCCATTCATCTACACACTTTGTCCCACTGCCAAAATATAAACATTCTTCTATACTTATCCTATTCTCTTCCCTCTTATGTTTTTATTATAGCTTTTTGTTTACAAGATATATGCATAGGTAATTTTTCAGCATTGACAATTGCCAAACGTTTTATTCCAACTTTTCCCCTCCTTCCCCTCAACCCTTCCCCCAGATGGCAATATTGACCAATACATGTTAAATATGTTAAAGTATAAGCTAAATACAATATATGTATATATGTCCAAACAGTTATTTTGCTGTACAAAAAGAATTGGGCTTTGAAATAGTGTACAATTAACCTGTGAAGGAAATAAAAAATGCAGGCGGACAAAAATAGAGGGATTGGGAATTCTATGTAGTGGTTCATAGTCATCCCCTAGAGTTCTTTTACTGGATATAGTTGGTTCAGTTCATTACTGCTCTATTGGAACTGATTTGGTTCATCTTATTGTTGAAGAAGGCTACATCCATCAGAATTGATCATCATATAGTATTGTTGTTGAAGTATAAATGCTCTTCTGGTCCTGATCATTTCACTCAGCATCAGTTCATGTATTTCTCTCCAGGCCTTTCTGAAATCATGCTATTGGTCATTTCTTACAGAATAACAACATTCCATAATATTCATATACCACAATTTATTCAGCCATTCTCCAATTGATGGGCATCCACTCAGTTTCCAGTTTCTGGCCACTACAAAGGGGGCTGCCATAAACATTCTTGCACATAACAGGTTTTTCTTTCCCTTCTTTAAAATCTCTTTGGGATATAAGCCAAATACTAACACTGCTAGATCAAAGAGTATGCACAGTTTGATAACTTTTTGAGCATAGTTCCAAATTGCTCTCCAGAATGGCTGGATGTATTCACAATTCCACCAACAATGTATCAGTGTCCCAGTTTTCCCACATCCCCTCCAACATTGTACATTATCTTTCCCTGTCATTCTAGCCAATTTGACAGGCATGAAGTCATGTCTCAGAGTTGTCTTAATTTGCATTTCTTTGATTAATAATGATTTGAAGCATCTTTTCATATGACTAGAAATAGTTTCAATTTCTTCATCTGAGAATTGAGTGTTCATATCCTTTTACCGTTTATCAATTGAAGAATGACTTGATTTCTTATAAATTAGAGTCTACTTTCTATATATTTTCAAACTGAGGCCTTTATCAGAACTTTGATTGTAAAAATGTTTTCCCAGTTTATTGTTTCCCTTCTAATATTATTTGCATTAGTTTTGTTTGTGCAAAAACTTTTCAATTTGATATAAATAAAGTTTTCTATTTTGTGATCAATAATGATTTCTAGTTCTTCTTTGGTCATAAATTCCTTCCTCTTCCACAGGTCCAAGAGGTAAACTATTCTATAGTCTTGTAATTTATTTACAATCTCATTCTTTATGCCTAGGTCATGAACTTATTTTGACGTTATCTTTGTGTATGGTGTTAAGTGTGGGTCAATGCCTAGTTTCTGCCATACTAATTTCCAATTTTCCCAGAAATGTTTTGTCAAACAGTGAGTTCTTATCCCAAAAGCTGGGGTCTTTGGGTTTGTCAAACACTAGACTCTTAAAGTTATTGATTAATTTGTCCTTTGGAGCTAACCTATTCTACTGATCATTCTTAGCCAATACCAAATGGTTTTTGTAACTATTGCTTTATGATATAATTTTAGATCTGGTACAGCTAGGCCACCTTCATTTGATTTTTTTTCATTAATTCCCTTGAAATTCTTGACTTTTTGTTTTTCCAAATGAACTTTGTTGTTATTTTTTCTAGGTCATTAAAATAGTTTTGGGGGAGTCTGATTGGTATAGCATTAAATAAATAGATTAGTTTAGGTAGTATTGTCATCTTTATTATATTTGCTCGCCCAATCTAAGAGCATTTAATATTGATTAGATCTGACTTTATTTGTGTGAAAAGTGCTTTGTAGTTTTGCTCATATAGTTTCTGATTTTCCCTTGGCAGATAGATTCCTAAATATTTAAACTATCGATAGCTACTTTAAATGGAATTTCTCTTTGTAACTCTAACTGTTGGATTTTGTTAGTGATATATAAGAATGCTGATGACTTATGTGGGTTTATTTTGTATCCTGCAACTTTGCTAAAAGTGTGGATTATTTCTAATAGCTTTTTAGTAGAATCTCTGGGGTTCTCTTAAGTTTATCATCATATCATCAGCAAAGAGTGATAATTTGGTTTCCTCATTACCTACTCTAATTCCTTTAATTTCTTTCTCAACTCTTATTGCCAAAGCTAGCATTTCTAATACAATATTGAATAGTAATGGTGATAGTGGGCAGCCTTGCTTCATTCCTCATCTTATTGCACATGGTTCCAATTTATTGCCATTACAGATTATGCTTACTGATGGTTTTAAATAGATGCTACTCATTATTTTAAGGAAAAGTCCATTTATTCCTATACTCTCAAGTGTTTTTAATAGGAATGGATGTTGGATTTTATCAAATGCTTTTTCTGCATCTATTGAGATGATCATATGGTTTTTGTTAATTTGGTTATTAATATAGTCAATTATACTAATAGTTTTCCTTGATCATGGTGTATTATCCTGGGGATAATTTTTTGTAGTTTTTTTTGCTAATATCTTATTTAAGATTTTAGCATCAATATTCATTAGGGAGATTGGTCTATAATTTTCTTTCTCTGCTTTCAACCTGTTTGGTTTAGGTATCAGTACCATGTCTGTGTCATAAAAGGAATTTGGTATGACTCCTTCATTCCCTATTTTTTCAAGTAGTTTATATTGCATTGCCCCTTATTTTTTATAGATTTTGGAGGGTACTATATTCTTCATGGTATATATGTAAGTACTGTTCCATTTTTTAACCCATTCCTGATTTGAGTAAGTTTTCAGAACTACAATCTCTTCTACCAAATCTAATGCTTCTGTATCAGTTCTTCCTTTCACCTCATTTGTTTAATGTAAAATACCCTATTGGCATTTTTACCCTTTCTTAGAAATATTGCTTTTTCGAATGAGATCTTATTCAACTCTGCCCCAACCATTTTTGAGTTAACCAATTACTGATGTCAATCTTAAATATATGGTATGTATTTCCATGTACAATCCATAAATGATTTGTCCATGTTGAGTTACTTGAAATTAATCTTTGATATTGGCTCTTATATATTAAATTTTCTATGAAGTTTACCTCTCAGATTTGAAGAAGAAGAAGAAGGTATTTATGACCAAAGAAAAACTGGGAGATCATTCTGGATCACAAAATAGATAATTTTGATTATGTTAAGTTAAAAAGATTTTGTACAAACAAAAGTAATCCAGACAAGATTAGCAGAAAACCAATAAATTCAGAAAACATTTTTACATTCAAAAGTTCTGATAAAGGCCTTATTTCTAAACTATATGGAAAATTGACTCAAATTTATAAGAATTCAAGCCATTCTCCAATTGATAAATGGTCCAAAGGATATGAGCAATTTTTAGATGAAGAAATTGAAACTATTTCTAGTCATTTGAAAAGGTGCTATAAATCAATATTGCCCAAGGAGATGCAAATTAAGATAACTCTGAGATATCACTGCACACTTTTCAGATTGGCTAAGATAACAGGAAAAGATAATGACGGATGTTGGAGAAGATGTGACAAAACTGGGACACTGATACATTGTTGGTGGAACTGTGAATAGATCCATCCATTCTGGAGAGCAATTTGGAACTATGCTCAAAAAGTAATCAAACTGTGGATACCCTTTGATCCAGTAGTGTTTCTACTGGGCTTATATCCTAAAGAGATTTTAAAGGAGGGAAAGGAAACCACATGTGCAAAAATGTAAGAGAATGGAAAGTAAATGGATGCCTCAATTGGAGAATGGCTGAATAAATTATGGTATATGAATGCTATAGAATATTATTGTTCTGTAAGAAACGACCAGCAGGATGACTTCAGAAACCTGAAGACACTGACATGAACCAATGCTAGATTAAATGAGCAGAATCAGTAGATCATTATACACAACAATAAGAAGATTATATGATGATCAATTCTGATGGACGTGGCTCTCTTCAACAATGAGATGATTCAAACCAGTTCCAATT